>NC_134787.1:781276-783776 GCF_046742065.1 Oratosquilla oratoria
GAGATGCCGCGTATTTGTATCAAGGTGCATATGAGCGTGGTTGCCAGAAAACATACACATACTCACATAAAAATACATACACACCCGCACACATACATATGTATAGACACACACACACACACACACACACACACACACACACACACACACACACACACACACACACACACACATATATATATATATATATATATATATATATATATATATATATATATATATATATATTATGAAGCGAGACAGAACATAGAGAGAGAGAGAGGGTAGGAAGAAAGAGACTGTGAGTGTTGGAAGGGGGATGAATGGAGCAGAACGCGTCCATTAACAAAACGAAATGAGGGATAATGGGAGCGGGTGTTGATGATGGAGTGACAGCCGGGACAATGGGTGTCGTGAGCGCTGGCAGAGTGCGCCCCCAAGGTGGTGGCGATGGTGGTGATGGTGGTGGTGGTGGTGGTGGTGATAGTGGTGGTGGTGGTGGTGGTGGTGGTGGTGGTGGTGGTGGTGGTGGTGGTGGTGGTGGTGGTGGTGGGTGCACTTTTGAGTCCTCAAACCCCTTAATCGCTGCCGCCAGGGGTTGCGGAGGTGGACGGAATACTCTGGCAGTTACCAGAATAAAAAGAAAAGTTCGGAAGGGTTAGCACTCTTCGCTACCCAGAGTATGGCACAATGATGAAAGGGAAATATCACACGGTAAGAAAATGATAGTCAAGTTCTGTGAAGGACTCGAACTCGGATCGCTGAATTACCGGTCGAGCGCGGTACCATAACACCACCAAGTCGTATGTGCTTGCATACGTGTGTGTGCGAGCTCGTGCCGTTGTGATGTATTGAGCTTCGAGTTCTCCTTGTAACAGCGTGAGCTCGGGGTCGATCCCGAATGGCCCTTAGTCAGTAGCTGTCAAGAACCTCGGCTGGAGCTCAGCGTCTCCCGGTGTAGGCTTCCCGACAAGCTCACAGTACGTCAACTTCTCCGCGATGATGCAAGCTCTGACAGACCGCTGGAACCCGACGGATCCCGACGGACGGACGTTGTCCGACGATGGGTGAGACCCCACGGATCGAAGGAACCCGAAAAAGGGACGTCTTCAAAGAATAGACAGAATCCGACGAGGGGCAATTCTGACAGATCGGAGGAACCCGGCGGATGAACGTCTTCGAAAGACAGACGGAGTCCGACGAAAAGGTTTTGCGACAGGAGGCCTGCCACGCAGGAAGTGGACGCAAAGAAGTCCTTTTCAGGAACTGGGAAGAGGAAGCAAGACGGTGGCGGCGGCGGCGGCGGCGGCGGCGGCAGGCCACGAGGAGGACCTCGCCGAGGCGCCCACCCGAAGGAGCGAAAAAAATATATAAAGACGCACTCTATACACTATATTCTGGCCAACATCAGGACGATCTTATTAGGCCCGGGAGGGGCGCTCCAGAGGAAGAGCAACGATATTGTCCTAAAGGGTGAAAACATACATGCACCAAATTGATTACAAACATACATACTTACATACACCAAAAGGTCTCCACCCCTCCTCGATAGCGAGAAAACGATTAAATGTAATGGAATACGAGTCTTCCTGATCCAGGTGGCGGGCGCCCTCTTCAGATCTCGTCCTGGACTGGACAACGCCAGGAAATTTTATTCAGCTGATGGGAGAACCATGGAGACCACGTCCTTGGAACATTCTGTCCTGGCTAATACTGGACTATTCAGTGAGTTTGAAATTCCAATGAATAAAATCGCCTGGCGGCAGCCGTATTACTGCCTTCCTTCCCTTACGATTCCTCGACCAGGCTATCTACCTAGCAGCCAGCGGGCCGGCGCGGCGCGGCGCGGCGCACTTCAGTCCTTTACGATTCCCCCGGCCGACCGTCCGAAATCCTTAAGTTTTCTTTCTCCTTTTTCGTTTTCTTCGCCATCCGGTCTCGTTCCTTTAAAGGTTTCCTGGCCAGCCGGTTTTCATTCCTTTCGGCTTTTCCTTCCCGCTATCCTGGCCGGCCGGTTCTTTCTTTTTCCGTTTCGCTTTTTCTTGATCGGCCGATCTCCATTCCTTTCCAAGATTTTTAACTAGCCATCCCAGGCTTACAGTCCATTATGTTTCTCTCGCTGGTCGACCTCCTTAAAATTTCCCTTTTGATTTTTTCCTTTGTCAGCTTTCCCGGCCGGCCGGCCGGCCTCCAGTTCCATTCTGTCTCGGGTCTCCGGCCGTCTAAGAGCCGGAGTAGGGTCGGAGGGGTCGTTGCTGTACCGAGGAGGACATTTCAGGTGACTCGGGGACGGCTCGGGGCCCTTTTGTGCACTTCTCCCCGACTGCCTCCAGGGTACTTGAGGGTTTCATGTTGTCTTGATGAAAACCCTAGAGGGGGAAGTCGTTTTTGAGCCTTTGTTCATCTCGTCGTCATGGAAATTCATTCAGTATGGCCCTCCCCCTTCCCCCAGGGTTAAGCGTCATGGGTTTAATACATTTATGAGAATCTATAAACAATTTCCAAAAAACATTTTCTGGAA
>NC_134787.1:788776-803776 GCF_046742065.1 Oratosquilla oratoria
CGCACACATTTTAGGAGTAATGTGGTATTGGACCAACAGCAAGAATCTGACCTTCCCACGATAATGAGGGAGAGAGACTTCACACTAGGTCAAACGCCCGGCGGTCAGCTCCGCTGTCAACTTCCACAAGGCGACCGTTAAAATACTGCCATACAAACGACAATTCTTGGTATATATTTTTCCTCTTTGTTCGTTTTCATTTATGCTGTTTTCCTATTCTTCTAGGTTAGGTATATTCATTGTAATTAGCTAGCAAAATATTGAGTGTATCACTCAATTACTTTCACGCCAATTTTGGCCCCTTTTATATTAGACAGCTTTATGGATGGGGATGACAGGTGGTGATGGATACGGAGCTGCCTAGTGTAAGCCTTATGGTCTTTTGCAGTCTCCTTTATTCTTATGTTCTTATAAATGCTATCTGTCAATTGATGAAATGTCAACCGACATCAAACCCTTCTTCGCCACGGCTCAATACTCGGTGGAGAGTTCACCGCGTGCTTGAGCGAGCACACAGTCTCCTCTCTGCTATCCACTCAGAATAAAGTCCATAAAACTGTTTACATTCGAAAACCCGCTCCTCGTTGGTCGCCTGGTCACCCAACTCCCTATCTCTAAGCCTCCGAGGAACTTATCAACAGTGTGGATAGGAAAACAAATCCTGCCACATACATACATACATACACATACACGAGATATGGAGACGGGACACCACGAGCATAGCTCCCCTTTCCCGTAAAATACAACTAGGTAAATACACACACACACACACACACACACACACACACACACACACATACACATACACACACACACACACACACACACACATATATATATATGTATATATATACATATATATATATACATATATATATAATATATATATATATATATATATATATGAGAGAGAGAGAGAGAGAGAGAGAGAGAGAGAGAGAGAGAGAGAGAGAGAGAGAGAGAGAGAGAGAGATCTTGAAGAATAGAGGGTGAAGAAATTGTATCGAAAAAGGAAAGTTAAAAAAATATGGGATGGAAAAAAAAGTGGCATATTGTTACGCCCCAAGCTATTTCTAGTTCAGCGACAGTAATTATGGGGGTAGATACTCGTACTGGCCTTTCCTGGAAAGCGACCGAAGCAGCTACGGGGGTTCAGTGAAAAGAAAACAGAAATTTCTTATGTTTAACACTACCTAAAACCTCATACAATAAAAAAAAATTCGTTTGATATACATCGCACAAAAATAAGTAGGGAGAGAGAAACCCAAGTCCCCCAGAAAATCTATACATTAAAAGAATATGACAATGCAAAATGTAGGGGGCCCGGAGTAGAGGGGAGAGAAGATGAAGATGTCGGCAATTCCTCTGGAGGTGAGCTGTGGCGATGACGATGATGATGATGATGAGTGGGCTCGTCGTGCTGACAGAGACAGGGGGACGACGGTTATGAACGATTTTTTTCTTTAATCGGAAATAAATACCAAATGTCTCTCCGGATAGTGTGCGGGAGGAGCGAGCATCTCCTGGGACGTGATCATGAACGAGCTGTTACCAGAACTTTGGCAGGAACAAGCAGCTACAACAGAATTGTAAATGATAGGGGTCAATACATACTTCAAAGCCAGCTCTGTCGGTGCCAGTAACCGCGTTGAAATCGTCCAAAACAATAGCGTAAGCGTGTCCCATGGTGAGCACTGGTCAACAATAGATTCAAGCTTGGCATAGAAGGTTATACGCCTCAGTAGGAGCATATACTGCAATAACGGAGATGAAGCCCACGTTGTGCTTCAGCCTCACCAGCTGTAGTCGGCTAGATATGCTTACATAGCTGCCGTTGTTGAGAATGGAAATAATAGATACTACTTAGTGAGACCAAAAGGGAACACTAAAAGGTTTACCAAGGGAAGTCATCTTTGCCGAACCATAAAATGTGCAAAAGGACGTCAGTCACCCAAGTTTAATTTAAGCTCTTCGATGAATTTTCTTTACGGAAATCGTATTCTCAACCATTTCGCTTAGTTTTACTTTAGTATATCTATCGCCAGATGATTATATTCAACTTTAATCTTTTGAGAGAAACTCCTTCACAGCAAAAGGATTAAACATACCTCATGTACCCATTTGGAACAATATCGCTAACCGTCCCTGAATCAATGTTTGGGAGAATCTGTGACTCAGATCTGCAAGGGTGACATGATTCTTCTTCCCCTTCCGCACACTGTTCCCTCCTCCGCGTCAATACAACCGGTCTCTATAGTAACCCATTCCATACCGGGCGGTACTTTTTCTTTTAATCTGGCTGCCACCAAATTATCTATTTACTTCATTTCAGTATCACTACGTGTCTCACTTAAACCTCTTCGACTTGGGTGGCACTTTTTCTCTTGTCCCGGCTGCCGCCAAACTATTTTATTCATCTCCGTGGCACCTCGATTGCGAAGGGGGAAATGCATCCTTAAGAATAAATCTATTTCTATTTGGTAAAAAAAACATAATTCTGAGACTGAGCGTGGTGAGTGTATTTACATAATTGTAATATTCGTGTTTGGAGTTGTGCTCATAGAATCCCGGCTCTGTTTCTTCATTTGTCAGACTTTTAGGATTTATTTAGTATCCGCCTGATTTTTTTTTTATTTGTTCCATAAAACGACGCTTTTTTATAATCATTCACCCCATACTAGCAGGAATACTGATTAAAAGTTTTTATCCATTTGTTCATCTTGTTTTTAATCTTCTTCATATATTATCCTATCAACATTTAGCTTAGACATTTCTTTTCTGTGTTTGAACTTAAGACTTCCAAATATACTTGGGCCCATCTTTATATTTCCAAATCACACTTTTCTCCAACTTCTTTCCTTCCTCCCTTCTAATACTTTTGTATTCATTTCTTGTACTCTTGTACTCTTATCTGATATTTCTATAATTATTATTTTCTTTCCCAATTTTTGTCTCTTTTGTTTTTACCTTTGTTTCTTTTGTCTTCCATTCTTCCCTATCCACTTATAAATGGAGTAAAATCTAGGTGGGGCAATGTTACTAGTGGGGTCCCCCAGGGCTCGGTGTTGGGTCCCTTGTTGTTCATTATTTACAGAAACGACTTAGACGACGTGATAACTAGTGATGTTAGTAAGTTTGCGGACGATACTAAAATAGGACGCCTAATTAGGTCAGGAAACGATGCAGAGATTCTGCAGGATGATCTTAATAAATTGTTCACATGGTCGGTGAAATGACAAATGAAATTCAATATCTCTAAGTGTAGCGTGTTAAACGTAGGGCTATACAACCCCGAAAATACATACAGCTTAGATAACACGCAAACCCTGGGCGAGTTAGACATATATTATCGATGGACTTGACAGAAACCTTTAACGGCCGAAGACTTATACAGACAATAAAGAAGACTTGGCGAGCTGAATTCAGCCAACACCTCACATCCCCGCTCGTATGAGAGACAAACTTCAGTTCAAAGTTTTGACGGAGGCTTCACTGGCGATATTCATTAGATAAAGTTTTAATCGCAAGCACACAGGATGGTGACACGGACACGCGGCATTTTAATGAGGATTATTATTTTTTAATCGGATTCATAATGAAATGAGCTCATTAAAATATGTCAATGTAATGCAATTCTTGTGGAATTCAACCAAGTAAGCAAGGGCATATCTGCCGGTCACGTTGCCACATGCGGTAGAGCAGGGGTGGGCAACCCTTGGCACGCGTGCAAAAATTGGCACACTGACGACTTTTTTCTGGCACGTGAAGCTTAGAGCTCACCTTAAAAAAATAACCAATATTTCTCTAACCTCTTTTGCATGACCATGTGTATCGGTATGCTGCGCTGGACGGCAGATTGGGAGTCCTTATTCTGTAGGAGGTGAAGGGAAGGGGTCCATACTCGTATGTAGGCCTATAATTAATCTTACTCCGTTGGCATGAGAGAAACTTTTGTATCAAATATTTGCCTGATTTCGGCACTTTAAAAATGTTGCCCATCCCTTCAGCTAAGGCAGGAGATGGGGAATGCCGTCATCGTGTCAGGTCAGCAAGTTCCTTGCCCGACTCCCGCTTTCCCTGGGAGCCAGCCACCATCACCGGAAGTTGTTGGCGGGGCAAAGCACAGTGTGTTCCTGGGTGCAAATTATTATTCTTATTAGAACTTATGTGCTACTTACTAACTGTGAAAAGTTAAACGCTCCCTTTTGACTAACTTATGTAGAGTGCAATAAAGGAGAGAAAAATTCCTTTAATTAGGTTTTAATTGGATTCAAGAGACCACTACCAGCAAAAAAAAAAAAAAACATGACGTCACTCCTGAAAACTTCTCAGTCTCATCTCTCCACCTTCTGTCTGGACTCCCTCTTACACGCTTCCCATCTCGCGGCGTCCACTCAGTAACACACTTGCTCCATCGCTCATCAGTCGGTCGCACTAACTTACCTGCCCGATTCAACTTCCTCTCTTTTACCGCCTCCACAATATCTTTCACTCTAGTCTGCTCTCTCACCCAATTTGCTCTCTTTCGGTCTCTCAACGTAATTCCCATCATTGATCTCTCCATTCTCCTGTGTGCAGTCCTTAGCTTTGTTTCCATCGCCTTCTTCAGTTTCCAAGTCTCACACCCGTAGATTATTGCTGGCAGAATGCAATGAAATTTTACGTTTCAAACATAAAGGTAGACAGCCTCTCAGGATTTTATTATACTTACCAAACACTTTCCAACCAATTGTAATACGTCTTTTTATTTCATTATCATGATCTTTCGTCACTTCCACCATCTGGTCTAAATAATTATACTCTTCAACTTCTTCAAGACTCTCATCATCAATTACAATCTCTTTACTTTGAACCTAAATTCTATGGTCACTACCTATGTTGACTTTATTTATCACCGTAACATTGCTAACGCTTCTCCTCTCATCTCCTAATATGAAGTCTAATTCCTTCTTTGTTATTCCATTTGGGCTTCTCCAGGTCCATTTACGACCTACACGCTTTTGAAAGAAAGTGTTCATTATCCTCATGTTGTAGTTCTCTGCAAAATTGACTAACATCTCGCCTCTGCCATTTCTTTCACCTACTCCAAACTTACCAATGCACGTCTCATCGCCCATCTTCTTCCCCATTTTAGCATTAAAGTCGCCTATTACCAACGTGTACTTACTTAAATCATCATAGAACGACTCAATTTCATCGTCTGAACTCTGAAGTTGGTGCATAAACTTGAACTATTTTTACAGTGTACCTTTTACACAGCCTAATCATAATACAAACTACCCTGTCCGATAAACTACTGAATTTGACTACGTTACCAGCAACTTCTCAGTTTTTCAAGAATCCTACTCCACTAGATCTTTCTTTGTCCTTACCTCTATTGTAGAACAGATGGTGACCATCTTGATTTGTGTCAGCTTTTCTTCCGTTCTTCGGATTTCGCTCCGTCCTACGATGTCCCACTTGATGTTGTCTAGTTCTTCCATTAAGCTCTCCAGCCTGTGGTCTTCTGAGAGACTTTTTACCTTGTAAATATAGATCTTCGTTTTCTTCATGTTGTTTAATGTCCAAAACTTAGATCTGCTTGGACAGCGCTTACCCACAATCGGTGGCGCACTACCCGTAAACACGCGAGGCAATACGGTTGGACCTTTAGAAGACGATGATCCAACAGGAACGCCCGGTTCTGTTTTGTTTGTACTGTTCATGGTTACTATGTTTTTGTTTTGTTGTTTTTTTTGGGGGGGCAGTAATCTCACCTTCGTGCCAAGTGGTTTCTGGTGAGACATTTCTCTGGTGTCACCTTATTCATTATATTCGGTGAAGCCCTATATCTATAGGGTGTCCAATGGTCCACGCCGTCATTATGACCGTACCCCATATGTCTATGAGGAATTTCCCTTTCGGACAGGATATATATATACATACATACATATATATATATATATATATATATATATATATATATATATATATATATACAGAGAGAGAGAAGAGAGTGTGGTGGGGTTTGGAGGTTTGAGGGAAAAAGACGATGAACTAAAAAGTAATCCCAATCCAGTCGAGGAAATAATTTTTGGGGGGATGGGGGGAACAAATGAAGTGATGGTGGGGATGGGGGGAGTTGGAGTTTGTCACCGAGCCGAAATTACCCAGCCATCTCATTAAACTGATGAAGATCCTGCACCCTTCCCGAGATCCTTCTTGCCTTCCTTTTCATGTTCGTTCCACTTCTTCCCCCTTCCCATCCCCTCTTTCCCCTTCGCCTCAAAACCAGTATGGAGCAACAGACAACATAAGTATTACGCCGTTATATTCTTGGGATTTAAGTGACATGCCCACTGAGCAGGCACGAAATATTCTTTTATGACTGGAGGTAACCCTCACAAAACATAAATAAATAAAATAAATAAAATAAATAATCTACTATTTTTTCTATTTATTGCTCCTTAAATGTCTTCTTTACCAACTTTAATACTCGATAGTGCTCGTCATCTGTATTGATATTATAATCTTCCTTCTCTGAGCACAGGATGGTTCACGGGTTACGCTCAAGCTTCGCGCACAAGTGACTCCCCCCCCCCACACACACACACATACCGTCACGGAGTTGAAATCCTCGAGGAGGAGCAGGACACAAAAATGGAGGCCGTCCGTGATCGTCGTATTAAGGCTTCGTATGTTATCAGCGTGTATGTTTGTACCCTGTCAGGCTTGCCTGATGCTTTATCTAGACAAGACACACACACACACACACACACACACACACACACACACACACACACACACACACACAACCTCGTGGAGCAGTGGTTAGAGTTCTCGCCTGCCACTACGGTGGTCCGGGTTCGAATCCCGCCCAGGGCTGAAATAATTTCAGTATCGCTGCGATGCGGGTTGTTACTCCAACTCTCGTGGGCGGGGAGTTGTGTGTGTGTGCATGTAAGGTCACAGTATTACCCATAGATCGGTCATACGAGCACTGAGCTCTCATCCGGGAGGTTAATAACTGTCGATCACGAGTCCAACAAGTGATCCAACACCATGGTGAATCATGGTGAATCACACACACACGCACACACACACACACAAACACACACATACACACACACAAAACCACATACACATAAACACACACACACAAGCAAACAAATCCAGTCCAACGTCTTCATAACTTACACACATTGAATCCTTCAGTGTATTTACGAATTAATGAAAACTCACATCTGCACCATATTCCTGTGCAACAGAGGATGTGGTGGGTATACCAAAAAGGGTTGAATAAGAAGTGAAAGCAGCGATGATGGAAAGAAAAGATGAGAATGTAGCTTACCCTGATGCGGCGAAGGTCGCTTGCCGAAGAAAGGATCCCCATCCCCCACCTGCACATGTCGGTAAGACCGCCGCTCACAACTTGCGCGGAGGGGGAGGCAGACACTTGTCATAATGATATGAAACGACAACCACACAGTACTTTGTGATGAAAGTGGGAGAGCAGTTGTAAATGACTTGTGTCCTAGAACGACAGCATGATTCTTCATCTATTCGTACATAGAACACAATATCCTGAAAACATTCGCTTCCGCGAGGGCAGCATAATGACATCTGCTTTTGCAACTGCATCCACTGCTCTTAAAAACTGACATCCCTGCATCCACAAAATGCGTAAGAATAATATCCGCTTACACCTCCGCACCAGTGTATCTGTATCAAGACACCCAATACATCCCTAGAGGCACACTCTTCACTCAATCATTCCCAATCTTGTCCACAGAAACAGTTGTGTCCTCGCCCCACCCCCTCCCCACCGTCACCAAAGTGGGTCCCAATCACGAGATTCCTGAAGAGGCACTGCAGCAACTTCCCTTTCCCCTTCCACTGCCACAGTCGACCTTTTGTAGCCCTCCTCGTCAGGAGCGTCAAGAGCGAGCCTGCGGGACGGAATTCTTTTGGAAGCTCGGGCAGAGGAACTTTCTGGAGACGTGCCACAATAATTGATCAAGTAGCCCGGCGGCAACCAGACTAAAGCGAAAGAATGTGAATGCAAGAGCCTGCATGGCGGCAGAACCCAGGATAAAACGAAACGTAGTATGCCACCTGCAAGGAAAAGAGTTTTCATTGAGACCGGAGGACCCCCTTCTTCCTCACCGAAATGGAGCCACGGAGACAACTCGCCAACCCGACCATGAAAATTCAACCTGTGCTTACTGCAAAATCTTGGACAACAAATATACCGCCTCGTAATCCCAGCTCTACAAAGCAGCGTGAATATGACTGGCAGCTGGTGACGGTTATCGTGAAGTGATTTTAAATAAATTTAAACAATTGCCGTTCCTGGCGAGACAGATTGTTCTGAGACACCCCCCCCCCCCTGGTTCGCCATCCTGAATGCCTAGGTTAACTTTTTGTGGAGATCCGTTAAATCGTTTTCGTTGCAACTCTTTCGACAATAATATTGGTCGCTGAACTCTGATAGTATTTGCAGGAGCCTGGTGGGGACAGCGGTAGCCAGAATAAAAAGGAAGAGAAGTTATGCCATCCAGTGCAGAAGGGGGATGGGAGAGGATAAGAGTCGAGTACGCTTAACTCTTCCCGTACCGAAGGAGAGTAACGGACACGAATAGAATAGCCTGGCACCAGCCAAAATGATAATGATAATAAGATTAAAAGTAAATAAATACATAAAGATAACGGGTGGCACGGCAGAGCGGCCAGCGATCTTGCCATGCTTCGGCGTGGCCTTCCTGGATGGAGAAGCCGATATTTCTGTCCCAATGTACCTCGCCCGTTTGGTGGAATCCTTAATGCATTTTGTTCTTAACGACAAACTATTTCATTCAACTGAAAGAGGCCTCAGGGTTGAACGGGTTCAAACTCTGTGCCATGACTAACCCGATATAAAGTTGTATGATTTTTTTTGTTTTTATGGAATAGGTGGGAGGTGTTTCTATGCCTTTTTCTTTTTGGCTACACCCCGTGTAGGGGGAAAAAGCCTTTGGTATATGTATGTATGTTTACCGCCAGACGATTTTATTCGACCGTGAGGGTGGGTGGGTGAAGGGTTCTCTTAACCCGGTGAAGGACAAAAACATCTCGAGTACATGTAGCCTCTACCAAGACCCATTTGGTGCATCGTGCGCTTCATACCAACGGTCACGAGACGATTTCATTTAGCTACGAGGAGAGGTGAGGGTAGCAGAACGCTGTAGATAAGAGATAGGGGAGAGGTTAGAGGAAGTGAATAGTTTTAAATATTTGGCGTTACATGTAGCAGCGAATGGAGGAGTAGGGATGGAGGTAACCTGCACAGTGAACGAAGCAAATAAATATCTAACAGGAATGAAGTGTCATGAAATTTTGGTATCTGGGGATGCATGCCAAGAGAATATATGATGGGGTGAGTGTACCTACGGCACTATTTGGAGCAAAGACTCGGAATTTAAGAGAGGCAAGACGGAGAAATATAAATGTGTCTGAGATTAAATGTTTGAGAAGTATGGTGGGTGTTACGAGGATGACTAGTGTGAAAAACGAGGCGAACAGAAGAGCAAGGATGGAAAGAGAGTTGGCAGATAGGGAAGGTGAAAGAATATTGGGATGATTTAGGCACATGGAAAGTATCAATGAGGAAAGAGTAGCAAGAAGAGTGTGGGAGGCATAGGTAAATGGAGTGAACCTGAAGGTTGATATGGATGGATGGATGGGAATAAGGGGGCTCTGAGTAAAAGGGCAGTGTCTGTTGAGCAGGGAAGAGAGAAGGCAATAGATGGGTGTGAGTGGAGAGTAGCGTGAATGGAATATAAACTGATGCAGCCGGAAAGGAATTCTCCTTGTCTTCTCTATTTTCGCATGAAGGGCATCAGGAGAGAGGGTCGCCGTGTAAATGAAGCGGCGTGCCCTGCTGCTGTGGATGTGCTGCGTCTTGCTGCAATGCTTCTGACCCCCAAGGCAGTGGGCAGGGGACAGGGATGACCCTTCATCCATGCACAAGAAGCTAAGATAAAAGAGACTTGGCTGACGGATGTGAGTGGGATGGATCGGGGTAAGTGCATGCCTTGGCTGGCTACCTCCCTTATAAGGGGGAAGAGGTCTATTGGTATATAAACGATGGAAAGTTGTTCTTTGCCTGATACAGAAATAAAAGACTTTTCGATTTCTCTGTTTTCTCCACCGGTCCATGGGCCGGGTCAATGTTCGACGGTTTTAATCATTTTAATCAACTACGAAGGTTGAGCTTGACAGACGAGCCTACCTCTCTACTCCATAAACCCTTTTCACGAGCTTCGGGGACTTTTTTCTTGCATCTCTATCTGACGACTTTATTCAGTTTCGGTAAAGTATTAAAGCACTTGTTTTGATGGCCCTGAGTTCTTCGTCGCAACGGAGAGGTACCGACGAGGTTCCCGATTCTCTTTTTCTCTTTCGAGGTGAGTGAAGTGGGGGACGGGGGTGGAAGGGGGCGTGAGCTTGCGAAGGTGGGCGCTCGAATGGTGGCACGGTGCTGCCGGGCATCGGGCTTTTAACCTAATTGGCATCAACAAGACTCGAAGCCAAACTCACTCTTTCTATCTCTCTATCTTTCTCCCCCTCTATCTACCTATCTATCTCTCTCTGTCTCACTCTCTCTTCCACATTCATTTCCACCACTGCATTCCTTCTCCCCCTCCTTATACCGATGACAAACTTTAAAGTGCTTTGGCTCATTCTAAACATCTTCATTCAGCATAACCGAAACAACCTGATTAATATATATATATATATATAGATATATATATATATATATATCTCATATATATATATATCTATATAAATCAAATATATATAGATATACAGTCTATATATATATATATATATATACATATATATATGAATATATATATATATATATATATATATATATATACACACACACATATATATGTATATATATATATATATATATACACATATAGTGTCACCACCCGCTACGGACGGAAGGGGTTCATCAAAACAAGGTAAAGACCTTCACTGCCGAGGGGGCATTAGAATGAATAAAAGAGTCTGGCGACAGAGAGAATATAAAGAAAAGTGCCATCCAATACGACAGATGGTGGTGGCGAAAAGCCTACGCCAGGAGGTACGTAGCTGCGGTCGAAGCCGTCACTTTTGCCCTTTGTGCTTGGATCGTTGGACCGTAATAGTCACTGCTGGGGATCGGAGAGATGTGCGGGATTTGAACCCACAAATAAGTGAATACGAGGCCAGCTGCACTCTTCCGATGACGCCACCAGCCGAAAGGGGTTAGCTTGAGGAAGTTGGGCGCCACGGAGATCACTGAAACGACCTGGCGGCAGACAGAGGGAAAGAAGGAAGGTGGCGGGGGGGGGTCCCGATACACACACACACACACACACACACACACACACACACACACACACACACACACACACACACCACTCGGTGCCTTTTACATATGTTTTGGGTTCAGACGACCTCCACGAGCAACTTCACAAGCGGCGACAATGGCATCATTAAGATTATGATATCTGTTTGGTATGTGGCAATTCTCCCCAGTTCAGAGGAGTCCGTGAAATGAATGGAGTGATGATCATCTCCACACAAGATATGGCGGCGTGGCGTCGCGTGGCGTGGCTGGATGCGCGTTTCGCGTTCGCGCATCGTACGACGCGACGTCGACCCAGTTCGATGCCAACGTCCCCGTCAAAGTGAAGGCCAACTGCGCTACCCAACTTTCTCACTTTTTATTTCTAATTACTGTAAACAGTGTGTATATATATATATATATATATATATATATATATATATATATATATATATATATATATATATATATATATATATATATATACGCTCTCCAACTTCCTCTTTTTATTATTGTAGTGTAAAAGCTTCATCATTCAGTCTAGCTTAGTAATTGCTGCGTATGTGGTCATTCTACATACTGACAAGGTAACATTATTGGGATTTTCCAGAATTCCGGAATTTCAGCTCTCCACAGCTACTTCATCGGAATTTGCCTTCTTTACGGAATCTAGGTTGTTGTAGGTTTTTCAGTTAATAGTCATTTGTTATGGATCATACTAGGTCAGGGTACAGCTTTCACGAACTCGGTTTTTGTAACGGTGAATATTATCTTGGACAATATTAATATGATCATACACGACTTCTTATGTATACCTGCTGGGGGAGAGATGGAGATGACAACAAATATTCGACACGGTCAGTAGTGATAGTAAAAGTTATCAGCATTCGCTTTTGAGTGGAAGAAGAGGAAGACGAAGAACGAAAGGAGGAGGAGGAATAGGAGTAGGAATAGAGGGTAAAGGAGGAAAAGAAGGAGGAGGAGGAGGAGGAAAATAGAAGGGATAGGAGGAGAGGGAGCAATAGGAGTAGAAATAGAAGGAAAAGGAAGAGAAGAAAGAGGAGGGGATGGAAGAGGAGTAGGAGACCTTTAAAGAATGTTAACGTCGATATTGGTTTTCAAAATTTCCGGCCTCAGGTGCAAAAGGAAGAACTCCAACAGGGCAAGAATATTTAATTCCCATGGAAACTTCGAGGTGCCCATCAGAAGTGACAGAAAGTGCGAAGACAGAGAGTAGCATCAATTAGTAATTGTAATGAAGATGGTTGGAGCTATGCCTCCATTTTTTTCAAATTTAGCCTTGGACTTATCTATGCTGTCTATCTGATTTATTTCTTTTTCCAATTTGTTCCACAAACTAAAATTCAGTGTGAAAAGCTACATTACCTTACATCCTTCAACCGTGATAAGACTTCCAGATCTTTTCCCTCCTTTGCATACTCGTATGTGATCGGTTTAACTCCAACTGCACAGTTCTATAATGATCTCTTCTTCCTTTGGCCTACTTTCAAAAATTTGCAAGTCTCTGTGATGGATTTCATCTTACACCTCTGGCTCCACTCATAAACTTTATCGAGTCTCCCATGCAGCAACTTATAAATAATCCTCATCCCTCTACACTCTTTTCATGGGCTGCTCATACCATTCATCATGCCGTTAACGTATATCAAGAACCCGATGAAACCCCACTTGTCACTCCTCTCACATTCGAAATTTTCCCTCTTCCCATGAGCCTAACATTCAAGAAACCTTTCCTCCATTGCTCTCTTTACGTCCTCCAACATTCTACAATTCCCACATTAATCTTTTGTGTGGGACCTTATCGACAGGCTTCTCCAGGTTCAGATATACACAATTTATCCAATCCTTTCTTTCGTGTAGCGTATCAACCACTCTCGAATAAAAACCTAATAGATTTATTATACGAGACTCTCCCCTTCGGAATCCGAATTGGTTGTCCACCAGAACTCCTCAAAGGCTCGATTTATAGGAAGTCAACTGCCCCGGGCCTACTCTGCTTGAGGGGCCCCAAACTTCTTCTACAAAAGAAAGAAAGAAAAAAAGGAAGAAAATGGAAAAAGAAAGAAAAACTATATATATATATATATAAATATATATATATATATATATATATATATATATATATATATATAATCATTAAAATTAAAATGTGGCGCATCAGAAAAAGGATGCCCCATGTGACCCTCCATTTTGAATTACCAGGCAAAAAGAGAAAAAATAGAATCAGACACCTATTTCGAAACCTATTTATTCAAAGAAATGCGATTTTCTAGTATGATTCATTTCATTCTATTTGATCTTAGTCGTGGCCCTTTCATTCCTTTACTGAGGAGGCCATGAAGTGCCTATGGCTCTCACAAGGTCCACATGCGGCTCTGTGGGTCATTTACTACGGTCTTGGATCACGCGCTGGACTTATGATCGATAGCTATTACCCTCCTGGATAAGAGCCCAGAGGTCATGTATGGCCCGATATATGGGTATTGTTGTGACCTTACACACACTCAACTCTTTGTCCACCAGAGTTGGAGTGCCGGCTCGCAGTACAGCGACGCTGAAATTTCCAGCCCTGTGTGGGACTCGAACTCAGTGAGCTAATTCGGCGGTCGAGAACGGTACCACTTCACTGTCAAGCCCTATATTAATGTGCATACATGTGTGTGTGTGTGTGTGTGTGTGTGTGTGTGTGTGTGTGTGTGTGTGTGTGTGTGTGTGTGCGTGCGCGCGCGCGTGCACATATGTACCTGCGTATGAGAAGAAAACATGACTGCCCACAAGCGATTTCACAATTCCTCCACCTTAGTTCCACGGCAAATGACACACAGAATATCTAATAGATGGAAAATAAAGAAAACGGTTCTGCCCAGCCGTAGAGAGAAGTGCGAAATGGGAGCCGTGCGGTCCCTATTCTTAGTCCCATATTCCCCTGCGCCATTGTTAACCTCATGAGAGGATCATCCCCACCGAGAGGAACAAGATATCCAGGGATACTTACCTAAATGACGGTGGCTTCAAGTCGCTGTTCCTGTAAAGATAAAGAACACACATCAGTTGCACCATCAAAATTGCTGTTTGTTTTAGCTGTCGTTCCGAATTGAAATGGCCTTTTGTTATTTAGATCTCACATGATTAGAGTACTTGTTCTTCCACAGATATTGTAAATCCGATTCCCAACTGTACAATTTGTAACGCGAACATAATTACATGTTGTACTTTATAGAACAGTTACACAACCGTCAAGAACGGTAGGTAACCAATCTCTATCCTCAGGAATAAATCCAGTTTTCTAATTCTAAAGAACTGCTGTGGAACCGTCTCGCCATTAACACGTCGTCGTATTCAGGGTACACTTCCCGATGCTGAGATCCTGGTTGAGAGTGGTTCTGTGAGACTGCGCGTAAACGTGGGACCCTCATTTTCCTGAATGGTAATGGGGAGGGCAAGGGATTGTCATGGCTATGTTCTATACGGGAAGCATCACTAGTATAATTGCGCTGTGTACATGTTAACAGTCAGTGTAAATGGGGTGCGTTGATACCTACACATTATTCAATGTCAATAATGGAGTTCTTGATGCCTATTCAACACATACACCTAAGTACGCAGGTGTTGTTTACAGT
>NC_134787.1:816276-826276 GCF_046742065.1 Oratosquilla oratoria
TTTATATAGCTTGTTAATGAGTGATGGACTTTTGAAGTCAAAAGATTGCGCAGCCAATCCTAGAATCTATTTGCTTTCTAAGAGGCTGAGATCACTAGTTGGATGATTTGAGATCGTTACTGATAATTACGCCGAGATCTTTTTCACTATTCACTTTTGTCAACAAATTTCCAAATAACTTGTAATCGTACTTACTTTTATTTTTACCTATGTGCATTACCTTGTATTTACTTGTGTTAAATTTCATGAGGCACTTTTCAGGCCATTGCTGTAATTTATCTAAATATTCTTGAATATCTAATTGGTTTAAGTGATCATTTGCCACTCCGCACGGTTTTGTATTATCAGCAAATTTGGAAACAGTAGATTTTAGTCCATGGTCTGTATCATTTATATATACTATGAATAGAAGTGGTCCAAGAACGGAACCCAGTGGAACTCCACTTGTAACATTTTTCCATCTAGAAGTTTTTCCATTTAAAACAACTCTCTGTTTCCGATCATTCAACCAATTATTAGTCCAACTTAATAGGCTACCACTTACTCCGTGTGAAGATAATTTAGTAAGTAGTCTTTTGTGGGGGACGGTATCAAAAGCTTTTGCAAAGTCTAGATATGTTAAATCTATATTGTTTCTTTTGTCATAATTCGAGATAACTGTGTTGTAGAATTCGAGTAAGTCACGCAAGAACGTCTGAGAGGAAGTAGAATTGGGTAGGTAAGTTACTGCGAACGACTGATGAGCGATGGAGCAAGTGTATTACTGAGTGGATGCTACGAGATGGGAAGCGTGAAAGAGAGACACCTGACAGAAGGTGGAGAGACGAAATCGAGAAATTTGCAGGAGTGATGTGGCTGAGGATGGCGCAGTCGTGTGAATCATGGAATGCTATAAGGGAGGCTTTTGTTCAGCAGTGAACTCAGGATGGCTGATTTGATTGATTGATATATATGTATGTGTGTGTGCGTGTGCACGCGCGTGTGTATGTGTGTCTATTAAACACACACACACACACACACACACACACACATATATATATATATATATATATATATATATATATATATATGTATGTATGTATGTATGTATGTATGCATGTACGTATGTACGTTTGGAAGATTTTAAAGTTATATGTACCCGATCGCCCGAGGGCCTTCAGCTCGCACAAGAGCTTGAGAAGGGGTAGGATAGTGTCTTGATTCCACTCAGTATGGTCGTATTGTCATTAGTTTTTTATTTTTATTTTTATTGGACCACAGTTGTTCAATAGTCTCTGAAAGAATTAGAAACACTAGCTTAGTACCGGTAAAATATCTTGAATCGTGATTGGATGAACCGCGCATATATGGATCCAATCATTCAAATTCGTTACTTTCACATACACACAACAATCGGTGACTCGTCAAGTAACCAGACAGAGATGATAAAATCCAAGAACACAAGATTCTCTGTGTCTGATGAAAAAAAATCTGAGCACTGTACAAATCCAAAAGGGAGCAAACTGGCGTCGTCACTCCAGAGAAACCTTTCAGTCTCAAGAACTTAGACACCCTGAGAGAGTAAAACCGCCTGGTATCAATCAGAACACCAATTAAGTGTATAACTATGTTCAAAAAGGCTTAGGGTCGACATGCTGTGACATTACGCGAATGAGAGATGCAGGAAACTGAGCGGCACATGGAGAGTCGGGACGTGTCGAATGGGGTGGAGAGGGAGAGGTCAGTAGTAGGAGAACTTGAGGGGAAGGGAGAGAGTGGGAGGAGGAGGAGGACGAATAGCCATGGGCAAGAGGGATGGGTCGATGTATTTCCGGGATGGCAAGCCATCTCTGCGAGAACAAGGTCAGGCGGAAGCAGGAAAAAAGAAACAGAATGTATGTGTGTGTGTGTGTGTGTGTGTGTGTGTGTGTGTGTGTGTGTGTGTGTGTGTGTGTGTGTGTGTGAGACAGAGAGAGAGAGAGAGAGAGAGAGAGAGAGAGAGAGAGAGAGAGAGAGAGAGAGAGAGAGAGAGAGAGAGAGAGAGAGAGAGAGAGAGAGAGAGAGAGAGAGAGAGAGAGAGAGAGAGAGAGAGAGAGAGAGAGAGAGATTCACCATGGTCTTGGATCACATGTTGGACTCGTGATCAACAGCTATTTCCCTCCCGGAAGAGAACTCAGAGGTCACATATGACCGATCTATGGATAATGCTGTGACCTTTCACACACACACATACATACACCCAACCCCACGCCCACGAGAGTTGAAGTAACGACTTACAGCGCAGCGATACTGAAATTATTTCAGGCCTGAGCGGAATTCGAACCTGGACCGCCGTAGAGACAGCAGGGATCTCTAACCATTGCGCCATCGAGTCGTGTGTGTATTTACCTAGTTGTATTGTACGGGAAGGGAGCTATGCTCGTGGTAACCCGTCTTTGTATCTCTCAGCATCAAGTTTTTTCTTAAAATTTTGGATAGTGTTTGCACACGCTGTTTCTTTGTCCAACTTGTTCCAAGTATCTATCACTCTGTGGGAAGCTATTTTTTTCAGATATCTTCTTCTGTACATGAGCTTACATGAGCTTCTTCTGAAAAAGACCTGGGAGTGATTATCTCAAATGACTTGTCCCCTGACAAACAAATAAACAAAATTGTCGGAGATCAATAAAAGTGGCGTTTGCCTATTTAGACGAACAAATTATTCAAACAAATTTTAGTCACAATAATAAGGCCTAGACTGGAGTATGCTGCGACATTATGGTCACCCAGTACCAAAAAGAATATAACGAAAACTGATAGAATACAGAGAGCGACCACGAAAATGGCCCCGCCACTTTCAAACTTGTCATAGAGGAGAGACTGGCTAAACCTAGGTTACCGACTTTGGAACAACAAAGAAAGAGAGGCGACCTACTGACCATCTACAAAATCATGAAAGGCACGGAAATACTTGATAGAGAGGACTTACTAAATTGGGACAAGAAAAACACAAGAGGACATGAAAAAAAAATCAAAAAGAATAGTTATAGAAGAGATCTGAAAAAAAGAAATCCACACAGAGTGATGGACACTTGGAACAAACTGGACGAAACAATAGTGTATGCAAAAACCATACACGAATTTAAGAGCAAACTAGACACTGCGAGATACAAAGGTGGGACACCACGAGCGTAGCTCCCCTTCCCGTAAGATACAACTAGGTAAATACACGCACGCACAGCAGCACACATACGGATCGACGGTACACTGGTACCGTTTTCGAGCGTTTTTTCAGCGATTCGAGTTCAAATCTCGCCTAGGACTGAAAAAAAAAATTAACATCGGTGCATTGTGAGCTAAAAAAAATGACACCATATAGTGAATATATTGTAATTTATTGAATATCATAGGAAATCTGCGAGGAAATTAGGAGTACAAAATAACATTAGAGAAAGTAAATAGTGCATTCCAAAGTAAGAAGGACTATGCAGACAAAATCCAAAACAGACGAAACAATAAGAAGTGAGCAAATAAGCTTATCAATAATAGGCAGGGATCAGAACGGTGGAAAAGAAACATGGATCTTATAGAGGAAATTATTTGCAAAGATAAAAGTATAAAAAACAACAGCGCAGAATAGTTTTTGGGAAGCAGCAAAAAATTACTTTGAAAAGATAGAAATGGGGTCATTATCAAACATGGAGTCGGATTGGTAAGAATATTAGAGGAATATTACTATGAGCTTCACTATTCAAATACCAGTCAGTAAATTCATCTTTAGACAATAGTAGTTCACCAGATGTTACTAATGAAGAATTAAAGTTAACTCTAAAAAGTATGAAACGAAGACTAATATGTCAATAATCTTCTGAAAGATGCAAGAAGCTAAAGTAGATTAGGTTAATTATATACAGTGTACGTCAGGAAAGCGTTTTCGATATATTGCGCACTGCTGCAATGATTTGCTGATTAAGAAACGAGACCATAACAATATTAGTGATTAAAGGCCGATTAGTTTATCATATGCATATGAAGTCTTTTCCAAGATTCTTAAAAACAGACTTTATATATATATATATATTATATATATATATATATATATATATATATACATATATATATTATTATCTTTAAATGTGAAACAGGGTATTACTTTTGTTTGGGATGCAAAATTTAATCAAGCATTTTCTGTGGGAATCACTTTTTTAAGTGATACAGTCAAACCATATATTTCAGCTGCGGAAGTACTCTACAACTGATCAATTGTCAAACCCAATTTTCATATCTAATTGTCGCTTTATTACAAATGTCTTCTTCGTATCCCTTTGTCAATCCTTCTCTGGATTTTTTCATTAATACCACCTCCTCAACCAATGACCTATTACTCCTTAACTAAAACTCTACCTTTTCCAGTTCACGCCTATTTCTCTCCCTCTCTCTCTCTAACATTTTGCTTCCTTTCTCTTTCTTCCTGTAATGCGTCCCTCCTTGTCTAGATATTCTTGACCTTGCTAGTTTCCATGTCGAATTATCTCATTTACTGCCCACTGCAATATAAACTTTATTTTCATTGGTCATTCTACTCCTTGCAAATATTTGCCAAACCCAAATACTTGTTTTATTTCTTCTTTTATGTCGACATCATTATCCATGATTACTTGCACAATTACTTTCCTCTTTGTCTTTCTTGTGCTTTTCTTGCCTTACTGGAATGTTTGTTTGTTTGTTTATTTGTTTGTTTGTTTGTGTGTGTGTGTGTGTGTGTGTGTGTGTGTGTGTGTGTGTGTGTGTGTGTGTGTGTGTGTGTGTGTGTGTGTGTGTGTGTGTGTGTGTGTGTTTACTTAGTTGTATTATACGGGAAGGGAGCTATGCTCGTGGTGCCCCGTCTTTCAGCATCAAGTTTTTTTATTATCTTGCACATACTGTTTCTTTGTCTAATTTGTTCCAAGTATCTATCACTCTGTGTGGAAAGCAATTTTTTTTTCAGATGTCTTCTTTAATTAACTTTTTTGACTTTCTTTTCGTGCCCTCTTGTTTTTCCATTGTCCCATTTCAATAAATTATTCTTACCTAAGATTTCCATTCCTTTCAAAATCCTATAGATAGTTAGTAGGTCTCCTCTTTCCCTTCTTTGTTCCAGAGTTGGTAATTCTAATTTGGACAGTCTTTGTTCATATGTCATTTTGGAAAGAGTTGGTGACAGTTTTGTTGTTGCTCTTTGTATTCTTTCTAATTTTTTTATATTCTTTTTTGGTACTGGGTGTCCATAGTGTTGTTGCGTACTCGAGTTTTGGTCCTATTAGTGTAGTTAAACTTTTGTTGATCATTTCCACGTCCAAATAGACAAATGCCACTTTTATTGACCTCAATAAATTGTAGGTTTCTCAAACTATCTTATTGATATGCTCGTCCGGTGTCATATCTTTGCTGATCATCACTCCAAGGTCTTTTTCCGAGTTTACTTTTTTGATCTCTTCTTCACCAATTTTATAATCTCTCGATATTCTGTTCTCACTTTTTCCAAATTCCATTATACTACATTTTTCGTGTGTGTGTGTGTGTGTGTGTGTGTGTGTGTGTGTGTGTGTGTGTGTGTGTGTGTGTGTGTGTGTGTGTGTGTGTGTGTGTGTGTGTGTGTGTATTTAACCTAATTGTAGGATACAGTAAAGGAGCAACACTCGTTGGGTACCATCTCCTACTCTCCAATTTTTTATATGAAGCCTAAAGTTTATGTACAGTTCCAACTTGATTTTATCCTTATTTTCCAGTTATCATATTTAAGTTCAAATTCACCCATTGTCCCAATTTGGGTTATATCACCTAAGATATTCCAAATATTTATGCATCTATATGGAAAACTGTATTTCTTCACATCCTCTAGACATGGAGTCTTAATTTTTACTCACAACCCTCCTATCCCTAACAATGTGACCTATTGTCTATGCAGCCAGTCCCTTTTAACGATCTGCGTATTGTACTCATACCATATCCTTCTCTTCGATCTTTCAAAGTTGGCAGACCCATTGCTTTTAGTCTCTCTTCATAATGTTTTACTTGCCAGGCTGGGGACCAGTTTGGTTGCTGTCCTTTATACTCTCTCGATCTTGCTTATATCCTTCACTCTGTGTGGGGACCATACCACTGACGCATATTCTTGTCTTGGACGGATCAGGGTTTCTATTAACTTTATCATCATCGCCCCATCAATAGAGTGTGTATGTTTCACCATGGTCTTGGATCAATCACGTTTTGGACTCGTGATCGACACCTATTACCTCCCGGATAAGCCCGATCTATGAGTAATGCTGTGACCTGGCACGCACATACACAATTACACACACACACACACACACACACACACGCACACACACACACGCGCGCACACACACGACTTAATGGCGCAGTGGTAGCGTTCGCGGACGCCACTACGGCTGAAATAATTTCAGTATCGCTGCGCTACGAGTCGTTACTCCAACCCTCGTAGGCGGGGAGTTGGGTGTGTGCGTGTAAGGTCACGGCATTACCCATAGATCGGTCATATATGAGCTCTGAGGTCTCTTCCAGGAGGGAAATAGCTGTCGATCACGAGTCCAACACGTGATCCAAGACTATGGTGAATTACACACACACACACACACACACACACACACACACACACACACACGAGTCCTTGCTCACGAGAGTTGAAGTGCCGGCTCGCAGTGCAGCGATGCTGAAATGATTTCAACCCTGGGCAGGAATCGAACTCGGGCCGCTGAAATAGCGGTTGCGAATGGCACCACTGCTCCGTCGAGCCACGCGCACGCGCGTGTATATGTGTGTGTGTGTACGTGCACCCGAGCGTGTGTAGAAGAATAAATATTCAAGTCTATACACAAATAAGTATATGAGTTGTTGAGTTGTTTTGGACTGCAGTTCACCAGCGCTCCAATCCTTATGGAGAATCTCACGCCGCTGATATAACCAATGATGTATTCCTGATTTCACTCTCACAATAAGCAATAAGACTCTTCACAAGCTTGATTTCGACCCCACAACCATGAAACGATGCCGACGCTTCCGTTTCCTCCTCCATCGTCCTGTGTGTTCTACGGATTCTTCTGAAGCGGAGAACCCGCTAATGCGATTACACACACGAGTATTGACGAGGCAAAGTTGGCCTAAGTCCCGGGAAATCGATCAGCCACGCCGGCGGATGGGCGGGCAAGAAGGTGGCGCGGTTTTTGCTTCTTTAGTCAAATAAATAGGCATTTACGAGCTCTCCCTTTATGCACTGTCACATTCCATGCAAGCTGCAGGTTATCCCTTGGTAATTAGTTGCAACGCTGGTGGCGTAATCGGAAGCGTGGCAGTCTCGCATTCGCTTTGTTGTGGGTTCGAATCCCGCACTCCTCTCCAATTCCCAGAAGTGATTATTAACTGCCCCAACAACCCCAAAAGCGCATCGCAGGGCAAAGGTGCCGGTTTGGTTGTTGCTGCTCAGCGCCTCCTGACGTAGGCTCCTCACCCTTTCATTGTGTCTCATCGCCTGGGAATTCCAAGACACAAGAAACGACGTAATGTCACCAAATTCTGTATTAAAATGAAAGTGTGACATCACAGACTTACCATTCACATATTTAGTATATATTCTATATCCTTTTTGTGTAACCTCATGGATAATGTCAACATAAACTTCATACACCGTAAGTATTAATTACTGTACAGAATTATGCCCAAATAAAAATTTTCATGGTCCCTATAAGAACACGAAATTCTCAAATCAGATTCTTTATAGATCACTTCATTTCAAAAGGGTCTCTCCAAAGAAACTTTTTCATTTTCTAATACCATTTGCGTTACTCATCAAGTAGTTACCAAATACTCCACTACGGCTCCTGAGTTTGAATAGGACGGGAAGCGAAAAAAGAAGTCTTCTTCATTTATTCCACAGTAATTTCGTAATAGGCTTCAAGAAAGTCGACTGTGAAACTAGTCAGGGATAAACTCAGACTAAAACATCTGGCTCTCGTCATAATTTTTTATATAATTTAAGAAAAAAAATAATGATAATAGAAAACAACATAGCCATCGCTACAGAAGAGATGAGATATGTAATAAGATATAAATGTAATATATATATATATATATATATATATATATATATATATATATATATATATATATATACATATATATATATACATATATATATATATATATATATATATATATATATATATATGTATGTATTATATACATATATATATATATATATATATATACAGTATATACATATATATATATATATATATATATATATATATATATATATATATATATATATATGGATAAGGTGCCAGAAATCATTAGAGTTAGAATAAACAAGGTTATGGATAAAGTGTTTGGCTTGGCGGATTTACACGTTTCTGGGCTGAGGTGAAAATTTTGAAATTTCCTTGAGTTTGAAGGGTCCGGCACCGTTTATGAGTCTCGCCCCTATCTTGAATAGCAAGAAAAAGAGTTTGGTCAAACCACGTGTTAGAATATGTGTGCAAAATGAGATCATCTCCGTGATACATCCTGCAATCACTGAAGGACTTCGAATACGGAAGCAGAAGTCTAATCCAAGTTAGGGATGACTTCAATCCACTTCCTAATAGGCCACCCTGAGACCGTTACAAGAGATTTCACAAGGATTTTAATAAAACATATAAAAAAAGAGATGTAATGAGTAGGAGATGCGGTTTTGAGAGCAGGCCGGACTGCTGTATCATCGGCATCATGAAAAGTTACAAGGAAGGACATTTAAGGACTGAACACAGCAGGCAGGGCTATCAGAAGCTCTGGCACCCCTGGACAACGACCAGTGAGACAGACTGGCAAACTTCACCCTTCTCCCCTATGTCGTCTCTTACGACATGCATGGTCGGTATTCTTACTGAGCCTTCCAGTACCAGAGACCATTTCATTTTTGCTCTTTTCGCCAAAGAAAATAGCCTATTCTCAGCTGCAACAAAATCTGTAAAGGGCGTCAGAAGAGCGACTGGGTTAATATTCAACACGACATGAGAAGAAAAAATATTCGATAGCTGTCTATGTACAGGTCTCCAAATTTTTGGGTTTTGTCTGCAAGCAGCGTTGAACTGTATAAGGCAGACAGACTGGGTAAATAATAAAGGTTTCCCATGTAACCATGGCAACAGACGTCTGGCAACAGCCCGACCTTGTAGAGTAACTCAGACAACGACGTCTAAATGGGACAAGCAAATGATACCGCCTTTCGCCTAATACGAAACGCATCTTACCAATCGCATTTTCGTTCCGAAATCATATCATAGGGAAAATGATGTCTGGAGCTGCCATTCACAATAATAAAAGGAAACACGCTTGTAAGCATTAAACTTATTGCACAAACCTGACAAACCTAACCAGAGAACATAGACCCTTTAACACGGCAGATGTTCACTCTAGGAAACACTAGGATATTTTATTCATGTATAAATGAGGAGTCTTCAGGCTAGTATGGCGTCTCGATTGACCGGCTCAGAGTGGTTTAGTCAATGCTCTCCGGTCTGAAGGGCCAAAAGAAAGAAAGAAAGAAAGAAAGAAAGAAAGGTGTCTGCTATCTTATTCGCCCGAGACTAATTCTGAGCAGAAGGGGAATGCTGAGGCCCAATCAATCTCTGAGTACTTGTTTTCTATCCACCTCTCGAGCTCTTGCCTCCAGCAAACGAAATCAGGTTTCCTCCCCGCTTGTAAATTGAAACTGGTTTCAATCAATCACGGAATATGCAAGTAATATGAATATCGACTTTCATATACCTCTCCTCTGGTTCCAGATTACTTCTTTTATTTGGTTTCCCAATTGCTTTGGGAATAGGAATACATATCTAAAATATGCACACGTAATTATTACTTAATCGCAGTAACGTTACAAATGGCTGCAAATGCTGGCTATACTGTAATGATCAAGGATTCAGAAATATGTTTGACATTAGTGTTCATGTGGGATCTGACCAAGACAGAAGATCGAATTTACCAGCCTGCCAAAACAATGGGG
>NC_134787.1:828776-846276 GCF_046742065.1 Oratosquilla oratoria
ATGGTTCATGTGGTTGAATATACCGCTAGATTGGTTTCCCTCTCTAACGTATTTCTTGTGTTGATTGATTCGTGTTGTGAGTGTTTTAGCAGTCTGACCAACATAAAACTGATTACATGATTTGCAAGGTATTTTGTACACACACCCTTTATTACTATTGACAGAATTATTTATGAGCAGTTGTCTTACAGTGTTCTTATTATTAAAAACTACATTAATGTTAAATTTACGTAATATATTTGGAATATTTTGCAAGTTCTCTTGGTACGGTAAAATTAGCAAGTTATTCATATTGAAAGTTTGAGTTGACCTAAGCTTATAAAATGTCCTTTTAGCACGATTGTAAGCTTTGTCAAGAACATGTGTGGGGTATTGTAGCTTAGTACCAATGTCGTAAATACATCTTATTTCATCATCGATGCACTCTGGGCTGCAAATGCGTAGGGCCCTGAGGTACATCGACGAAAAAACAGATATCTTTACGCCATCAGGGTGTGAGGAATAATAGTGTATATATGAACAAACATTGGTTGGTTTGCGATATACACTAAACTTCAACTCACTTTCACGGCGGTAGATATTACAATCAAGGAAAGGCAAATTACCTTCATTCTCTATCTCCACCGTGAACTTAATGGAACTGACCAAATTATTAAGCTTACATAAAAAATCATTTACATTATCTTGAATGGGCCACAGACATAGGATGTCATCAATGTACCGCATCCATGTAATGTTGGGGGAATGATCTTACTTAAAATTTTGGTTTCAAAAAACTCCATATATAAATTACTCAATACGGGGGAGAGAGGATTACCCATGCTCATTCCAAATTTCTGAGAATAGAATTTATCATTAAATTGGAATTTGCAATCTTTAACACACAATTTGATCAGTTCAATTAAGGTGCCTGAAGGTAATGGTAAATCGTGCTTATTTAACTCTTCTTTTAGATAGATTAAAAGGTCATCCAAAGGAACTTTCGTAAACAAACTAACAATATCATAACTTACCAATTTAAATTCATAATCTGGTTTTACCTCACTTTGTTTGTTAATGAGGTCCAAACTGTTCTTAATATGTGAAGTGGAAATAGTTTTAACTAGTGGACTAAGAATTGTTTACTAACCATTTCGAAAGTTTGTATGAAGCTGAACCTATTGAAGAAACTATTGGTCTTACCGGGTAATTTGGTTTATGTGTCTTAATTAGACCATACATGTAAGGCAAAGGAGGGCTGATAGAAATAAACTTTTTGATTAGTTCACTATTTCCACTTAACAATTCTTTTATCTTCTTATTGTTTCTTCAATAGGTTCAGCTTCATACAAACTTTCGAAATGGTTGGTAACAATTCTTAGTCCACTAGTTGGAACTATTTCCACTTCACATATTAAGAACAGTTTGGACCTCATTAACAAACTAAGTGACCTTACCACTGCCTGTGACCTTACCATGGCCGATGCAACTTATAGAAGCAAGCAGTTAATAGCCCGGATCATTGCTCTACGTGAATCAGGCAAGAAAATGAAGGAAATAAGTGAACGGTTAAGCTGTGCAAAGTCTACAGTGAGGAAGTGGTGTGCACGTGCAAGAGATTTGCCAGATGACATTTTGCCTGCTCACAAACCACGCTCAGGACGCCCTAGAAAGACTTCTACAAGGGCAGATACCATCATAAAACGAACTCTAGAGGCATCTCATCGTAAGACAGCAAGGGTAGTGAAGGAACAGAACCCTGGGGTGTTTGGTGAGGTGTCTGTGAGGACAGTGTCACGAAGGGTGCATGAGCTTGGGTACGTGAGTCACCAGCCTGTTGCTAAGCCACTTGTCACCAAGAAGCAGAAAGCCAGAAGGATTGAATTTGCCAAGAAATACTCTCACTGGACTGAGGACGACTGGCTTGACGTTTTGTGGTCTGACGAGGCCACCTTCAGTGTCACCTGTAACCGTGGTGCAAAGGTGTACCGGCGACATGGAAGTGACCCGCTTGACCCTCGGTACGTCAAGGGTACTGTCAAATTCCCTGCTACTTTAATGGTGTGGGGCTGTTTCAGCGGCAAGGGCTTGGGGTCATTAATAGTGTTACCCAAGAACTTAAAAGTGAACCAAAACGTGTACTTGGAGCTTCTGTGTGAAAATTCACCTGAATCATTTGAAAAAACAGGTGCCACAGTTTTTCAGCAGGACGGTGCCCCCTGCCACACTGCTAAATCCATCACTACTTGGCTCAACGACTGTGAAGTGAACTTTATAAAGGACTGGCCAGGTAATAGCCCTGATTTGAACCCAATTGAAAAATTGTGGCACATTATAAAGAAGAGGTTACAAGGCAAAGACGTCAGCTCTATACCCAAGCTCGAGGCAGCCATTCAGGAAATATGGGATACTTTTGAGCCTACAACCCTCCACAACCTAGCTGCTTCACTTCCACGTCGTCTTGAGGCTGTGTTAAAGCGCAAAGGACTCCCAACCAAGTATTACGTGAGTAAAAATCCAATAAATATAATGATTAATTACATTTTTGTGCATTTTTGTTTAGATTCGCTGAGGCGTCGCGAACTTTTGTCGAGCACTGTATATATACAGACATATATATATATATATATATATATATATATATATACATATATGTATGTATGTATATATACAGACATATATATATATATATATATATATATATATATAGAGAGAGAGAGAGAGAGAGAGAGAGAGAGAGAGAGGTAGATATGTATTATAGTCTTTGGCTGAATTAAACCTGGTGTGCAAAATATCAATGTACGAGTGATATAGAACCCAAAAATTTGATGACTGGCAGATGACAACCTGTTCTATCAAGAAATGTGAAATTGCAATCCGAATGTGCTGGTAATTGGAGGCATAAAATTCACTGACATAGATTGGACGACAATGGAACATGGCAATATAGATGGTCACTTCATGGATTTTCGCAGTGACAATCATTCAGTGCACCATGTGGGAGATTCCATGAGGGATAGGAATACACTCAAACAACTGATCTAACCGAAAAAATATAACAACTTATGCAGAATTTTGTGGAAATATTGTATTGACTACAACTTAATTAGGTTCCAGCGAAAAATCATAAAACGCTATGGCCTGATGGTTGACATCTAAAAATTGGTAAAGAACAAATAAAAGTCAAAACCCGTTTTCATACTATATTCTAACAGGACGAGAAACAATGACATCAAGCCTTCAGAACGTAGATTTAATCAAGAGCTAGGTAGAAACAAATTCGCTAATTGTGTCGTAATAAAGGAAATAAGCTTCCAGCCGAATATATAATATACAATTCGAAATTCTACATTTCACCTGGATAAAAATTTAAACAAAATGTCGTCACGACTTTTTCCCTTCTTTTGCATCCGACCTCATTATACGCTGGAAGGTCTGCTATCGATAGAAAATAAAAAAGAAGGAGAGGGACGGTGGAAGACAGGAAAGGAAGAGAGAGAGGAACGAGGAAGACATAGAAAAGGGAGAGGAAATGCTGGACACCCAATCGATGTCCACGAGCCTGAAGTGATGCCAGCGTAGCAACAAGACAAATTGACCTCGAACCTATTTCAAGTGAAGAACTCACGACAGGAGGCGCCTAGCTACGACCCAAATCGTTAAATTCATCTCATGCATTCGGACTTGTAAAGCAAGCAGACGTCGAGCGCGGATCCCACGCCATGCCAAGCGGTGCACGGTCGAGCCAAACCCGCTTCTCACACAGGAAGAAATCTAATCCACCAGCCCACCTACCCTCCCAACCGCGTTTACCTTTTTATCCAACCCTTGAAAGCCCTGGAGCACTTTGCTAATTTTGCCACTAGGCCTGTTAGCATACAATTTCATGTAGATGCGGGTTATAACCCCGGCTGATGGGCACACTCGACATACTTCCTGCCGCTAGCCATGACAAACGCTTTAAAGATTGTCACTTTTTGGGTAAGGGTCAGTACCTCAGATGAATGAACTTGCCTGTCCTTATAAGCTGTGAATCATAAGGAATGAAAAAAGGTAGGATGCCGCTAAAAATGACCCACTTCACTGGCTTTGTTCAAAGGCAAGGAGTTCACGCAAAGGCGCTTACAAACTGCCCAACCTCGTGCTGCTGCTGCTGCTGCTGCTGCTGTCAGTCAGTTTAGCACCAACAACTCGGTATGCCGCAGCAACAGGTAATCACCGACATATAACCACCTGGGGGGGAGAGGGGAGCAAAGAACCTGGACACAGATAATTACAGGGCGAGATCGAAGCCCAACGTGTCGCCAGAGTGCAACAGATGGCAAGAGTATGGCTGGGATAAGAATAAAATATGAGTTTAATATGATGATCAGCTGATGCCAGAGACGCTTACATAATAACGGAAGCCCTCCGTGCCGTATAGAGAGAGCAAATGGCAGCCTTCGGTTATCGAACTTGATAATTACCTTTTGTACAAAGGAGAACATTAATTATCTTTTTAATATATTATTGTTTAGATATAGTAAGTACATAAGAACATAAGAATGAAGGAGACTGCAAGAGACCATAAGACCTACACTTGGCAGCTCCGTATCCATCACCACCTGTCATCCCCATCCATAAAGTTGTCTAATCGTTTTTTAAAACAACTGATAGTTTCAGTGCTTACTACATGGTCACTAAGTTTATTCCATTCGTCGACCACCCTATTAGTAAACCAATTCTTGTCTATTTCCTTCTTAAATCTAAATTTGTCCAGTTTATAACCATTACTGCGAGTCCTGCCCTGTTGTTTTAATATGATGACCTTGTTTGCATCACCCCTGTTAAAGCCTTTGATCCACTTGAACACCTCTACTAGATCACTCCGCACTCTGCGTCTTTCCAGAGAGTGTAAGTTAAGGTGCCTAAGCCTCTCTTCGTAAAGCAAATTTCTGAGTCCATGTATCATTTTGGTCATTCTTCTCTGTACTGATTCTACTGAACTAATGTCCATTCTATAGGATGGAAACCAAAACTGTACCGCATAGTCAAAGATGGGTCTAACTATCGCTAGATAGAGTTTAATAATTACCTCTGCACTTCTATTCGTTACAGTCCTAGCAATGAAACCTAATACTCTGTTAGCTTTATTCCTGGCGCTAATGCACTGTTTCCTGGTGTTAAGGTCTGGACTCACTACAACTCCCAAGTCTCTCTCGCACTCAGTTTTCTCTAAAAGCGTGTTATCTAATCTGTATCTATTTTCGGGGTTGTGTAGCCCTACGTTTAACACGCTACACTTAGAGATATTGAAGTTCATTTGCCAGTTCACCGACCATGTGAACAATTTGTTAAGATCATCCTGCAGAATTTCTGCGTCGTTTCTTGACCTAATTAGGCGTCCTATTTTAGTGTCGTCCGCAAACTTACTAACATCACTATTTATCCCATCGTCTAAGTAGTTTATGTACATAATGAACAACAAGGGACCCAAAACCGAGCCCTGGAGGACCCCACTAGTAACATTACCCCAACTAGATTTTTCTCCATTTATGGTGACCCACTGTTTTCTGTTATTAATCCAAGCTCTAATCCATTCTAACACTTTTCCTCCTATGCCATGGGCTTTGATTTTATTTGGTTGTCTCTGGTGTGGCCCCTTGTCGAACGCTTTGCTAAAGTCAAGATAATTAACATCGTAATTACCATTAGTGTAAAAGGATAGAAGATTAGTCACACATGACTTACCTTTGGAGAAACCATGTTGTGAATCACGAATTAATTATGTCTTTCCATGTGTTCTCTGAGTCTATTTACTATTAATGATTCAAGCATTTTTCCTATAACCGATGTAGAAATGGACCCCTATTTTGTTTGCCATCGGGCTATCTTACCATCCAGCTGTATGTAACCCCGTCGGCAGCAAAGGGGTTAAACTAATCCACTTTGAATTCAAGATAAACCTATCCCCCACTCCCTAACCTCTTCCATCCACCCTCCGACAGAGCACCAACGTCGTCATCACACCTGACGAAGGGTGTGGCCAGCACCTTCCGACCGCGAACAGGTGAACTGCATCGTCCTCCCCTTCCTCCTCTATCACCTCTTCCTCCTCCACCATCTCCTCCACCTCCTCTTCATCGTTCTTTTTTTTTCTTCCTTCCTTCCTTCCTTCTACCTATATCATTTCCTACCCCTTCACTTCTTCCCTCGCCTCCTTCACTTCTTGCTGCCATTCCTTCTCCTCTACTCTTGCCGGCAGGAAAGGAGCCAAGCCCCAGTAACCCGTTGGAGGCGCAAAGCCGGCGACCGGGTGTGTGAGAGCCGGCGGCCGGTCGCCTTAAAGCTGCATTGGGTGAGAGGGAAAGAAGAGAGGGAGAGGAGAGAGAGAGAGAGTGCAAGAGAGAGAGAGAGAGAGAGAGAGAGAGAGAGAGAGAGAGAGAGAGAGAGAGAGAGAGAGAGAGAGAGAGAGAGAGAGAGAGACCGGAAGTGGGGAACTCGGCCTCCGTTGCAACGCGAGCTGCGAATCACCTGTACCTAAGGCAAGAGGGAGGGAGGGAGGGAGAGAGCAAGGGAAAGTAGGTAACCTCCATCCTTTCCTCCTCCACTCCATCCATCTCTCCCTCCCCACCTCATTCCACCGGCTTCCGGATCGCGATCGTTCGCCGGATGACCCAAGGTCGTTCTAAGGGTCCTGCTCCTCCTTCAGGTCGAATTAGAGTTTGTTATTTTCCTTTAACCCTTTCACTCTCGAGGAAACGCCAGGGAGACGAATAAAGCAGACACGCAGTGGCAGCCATGACAGGAAGGAGGGGGGGCGACCAGGAGGGGAGGTGGGCCTGATCGTCATAAGTTATAACCCTTTCGCTGTCCTCTGTGTGTGTTGGGGGGGGGGGTTTGGCACTGGCTACCTGCTTTATGCAATCAATATTTCAGGGACTTCATTGACATCCCAACAGATCAGAACCGTGCAGTATTCTATTACGATTGCACACAAATCTCCACTCCAATACAGAATGCTCATCAATTTTACCTTTAGCTATTCCTCATTTCTGCTGCCTTCCTTAAATTCCTATTATCTCTGTGACGCCACCTCTTCGGCGCGATACTGTCACCAAGGATAGAAGAGCTAGTTTTGCATCACAAATATACTAGAAAAATACCCCCTTCTCTACCAAGAAGGTTTCACGGAAATAACTATCAATAAACGTGGACACACTCTGCTTTGACAAAACCATCCAGAAGTCAGCGTCATATTCAATGCGGTCTAAATACGTACGCTGTTCCTGCAATGCCCAGCCGTATGAAAACAAACAAAATCCTCATTGTGCGTTATGCTGTCGTCTGGCGCCTTCGGGAGTGGATAGTTTAGCTCAAGAGCACTGAAGTTTATCTCTACTGCCGCGCATGTAACTCATACAAGACAATTACCACACCTTAGCCCCATTGCTACCGAGCAGATGCAACAGAGGTTAAAATGATAGTCCGCTGGCAGCCAGGAAAACAAAAACTAGGGAATACAGCTTTGTACAGATGGGGTTCAAAGAAATGGGATATTGTAAAATGATGGTAGAAATAGGTAGACAAGTGGGTAGAAAAAGGGGTAGAAGGTGAGGGTTGCATTTTTATGGATTTGGTGTTTGTAAACAGTACAGCTCGTAATGTTTATGAATAGTCGCCGGGGACCCGATTTCATTGTTGATGTATACAATATGTAAACTAAATTATGCCGAGATTCGAGATTGTTTAATCAAACAATATTGCATATAGACTTATAACAACCATCGGAGAAAGGGTGGAGGAGGAGAAAATTCAATTGGTTCACGATTGTAAGATCACTCCCTTTTGGGGAGGATCTTAAATATAAAGTTAAAGATAATTGGATTAAAGAAATCTATACGTCACCTCAAAACCTACCTAGGGCCTAACATGCGTGTTCTCGTGGGGTTCATAGTACCTCTGAGAAGCACGTCGTATAACCGGTATTCAAGAAAGAATAGAAAATTTCTAAAACATTTCATTCCCCCCATACAGGAAATATAGTGAAGTGAAAAGTAGAAGCCTGACAGTGCAAAATACCAATACTAAGAGAAACTAACAGTCTAGAACTTGAATAAGTTAAATGATCAGAGGCATGGGGCCTACCGACTAGAAGGGTGAGTGACAAATAGCATTTGTGAAAGACAAACATTTATCGATACGGAATCTGTAGTCAATATTAAAAGTAGCAAATTTTTCAACCAATTGAAACCAAGAGTGAAAACATTGGAACCAATCCATTACTCATTGCGAGGAGCAACAGGAAGTTAGCTAAAAACATTAGGTAAAATAGAGGTAGATGTAATTTTGTATAGAAATGAGAACTTGCACATTCCAGTGGAGTTGGATACTACAGAAACGAATGAAACTGCCTGGAGCGAGCCGGGGCAAGTGACACCTGCTACGGAAGGAGTTAATCGGAAAACCTTTTTTCTTTTATAGGTTCGCGGGGCCGTCACCCGCCCTGACCTCTATGGGAAGCAAGCGATATCAGTCCCTCCGCTGCTCCCATGGACACGCGGCACAAGCCGGAATAAAAGTGAAAGTTCCATCCGGTGCGGAAGGGGTCCATCGAGACGGGCCTCCACCCCAGAGTCAAGAGGAAAGGTCAGTCAACTCCTCGATTCGTTTTTTGGATTCATCGTGCTTATCATCCTTTCTGGCTAACTCCTCTGCCTAATTCCAATTCTGCTCCTTTATCGCCACCGCAATATACTTCGCTCCAGTTTGCTTTCTCACCTAATTCGCCCTCTTCCTGTCATTCAGCGTTATTCGCAGCACTGATTTCTCCATTAGCCCACTTCTATATAATGATTAAAACCTCCCATGTGAACAAATAAAGCATTATTGTTACGTTCTAACATATAGTGTTATAGCGTTATGTTTTTTTCCATTATTTTCTATCTTGAGTGGCCCTCTGTGGGCCTTTTTGAGGCTGTTTGTAATATGTACATAAAAAAACTAACAAAGGTGATGCCCGATGATATCTTTACAAATAATGAGAAATTTGTTGTTCACAAGGTGATAAGTAATTCTTGATGTCACTATGGGTGGGTATTGGAGGGTACGACAAAAAGATTCAGGGGGTTAAGTAAACTTTTGAATAGGTTCCTCTTGTTCAATTCAACGGGTCAAGTGTTCATTTCAACGCGTTCGCTGAACATAGTGTTACCTTCGCTGCCTTCTGGCAGATGTATGGGGTGGTATTCTGTCTTTCTGGGGAGCGGGCCCAAGGTCTATCTATAACAACTTTCCCCATCTTTCCTCCATTTTTTCAAATAAGGAGAAAAGATAACTGACGACTTGTACCCTCCTCTTCCTCCTCCTAATACTACTGCAACTAATAGCTGGAGACATAGGAACAGACATTAATGCACTGCAGATAGACGGTTCAGAGTTTCTTCTTGAAGAGATCTATAGGAGAGCCAGAGGACCACTGCTGAGGCCATGGATTTGGTGAAAGTGAGGACAACTATCATAATAATTATTTGTTCGTGAAACAAAAATGAGACCATAGTGCTAATACGGAGCAGGATTAAGTAGGATGCACTGTCCATAACACTTCAGTTTTCGTTAATATTCTTCCAATAGTACAGAGTACACTATTTTAAACATTTCTACATGTGAGGCAAGGTTGGGGATAAACAATATCTTTGAGAAAACTTACTTTGGCGTTAAGCAGTACCCAGACACAGAACTTTTTTTACCTGAAAAAAATAAAACAAAATAAATAAATATATAATAAATAAGCGTCATTCACTATAAAAATGAGATATACCACCAGAGATATTGTGCTTATGGAGGCCCGTCGGTGGTTGACGACGACAGTGCTCCGTGTATAACCAATACATTTCTATAGAATTGATTAATTTCCCCCTTAAATTTTGAAATATGAAATTGTTGAAAATCCTAACTTTTTTTGCTAACCTGGAAACATGGTTTTTGCATGGATGTTTGAATTTTAATTAAATTTAGACCAAAACTCATACATAATTTCAGCATTTTATTTCATATTTACAGATCTTGTACAATACTGAGCAGTACAAAAGCAAGGCCAGCACAGAAACTCGATCTAAATCCAGAAAACTATCCTACAAGATACTTCACAATGGCATTAAGCAAGGAGCTACGAGGACGCACAGTTGATCTCTCCGAACCTCCACCTACAGTCCACAAAAAGCATCAAATCGGCCGTCCACCAGATCTCTCACTGAAACCATCCTGGTCGGATACCCTTCAGCTTGCATCAGTGGTTCCCAGCTTCCCACCAACAGACAAGCGTTCCAGTACGTCCTTTATCTTCAAAGTTGACCAGAAAATACAGGTAAACCCCGTGGTTCAAGACCATGCCTATGAAATGGTTGAAGCTATCATCCCATTCTGTCAGATAGCTGGGATCACGACAATGACCAGACAGAACTGCATGAAGCTCTTCGTGAAACTCCATGACAAACACAGAGCAGTGACAAAGAGCAAAGGAAGAGCAAGTGACCCTGGAGAAAAGAGGAGTACATTTGTCTTGGAATTGGACAGCCTGTTCGACATACGAGCTCCAGATGCTGTCCAGGGTATAAAGAGCAACAGACTGTTATTCAGGGAGAAGAGAGGTGAGGCCCTGCATCAAGTTCTATCAGAAACAGAGAACTGAGCGGAAATGTCGCATGTCGGGTCATGACAAGATATTTGAGACAAGATCCCGGCAACAAGGCAACAAGTAGGCCAGACTAAGAGGCAACTGCAGAGACAAGAACAAGATAATCATACTTTCATACTTTTACTTATCATACTTTTGAATATCACAAGTTGAAGGTTTTACATCTTTACCACATTGTATCATTTTGCAGTTTTACCTGCTTGCCTCATCGTATTATTTTGCAGCTGCAGTAGAACAAGAGCTGACTACAAGGAAATGGTTGAGCTCACAGTGAATGTTCTTGGAGGCACACCTCCCCGTGGGGTTCACTGGAGTCGACCAGGGGCCATTCACCAGGCCAGATGGATGGCCAGGAACTTGTATTCCATGAAGATGCTGATGTTCTGTGTCCAGCTTGAATATGATGAAGAGATTGTTACAAAGCTGGAACCACTCAACATCTTCCTGGTGCTGTTTTACACACCAATGTGGATGATGTCAACATCTGCTTCGGATGCTCCTGTGAATGATCTTCAGCTCATCAAAGACATGTTGAGGTACAAGAGATCAGACCCAGAGGTTGCTGAAACAGTTCTTCAGAAGATGGGAAATCACAAATGGTACTTGACACAGGAGGCCGTGCCATTCGCGCTCTTCAGCAGCAGGCTGAGTGACAAGCAGAAACAGGACATTGCTGCTCAGCTGCATGCCACTCAGAAGCCAGACAGCTTCAGAAGGGGAAAACCTGTGTTTCAGAAGGTGACAGCCAAGACCACACTAGTAGATCTCATGTGTCCGGAAACCCACCTTCTGTTAGACATCCTCAGCATTGGACCTGACTGGCTCCTGGATCGGGTTGAATCATGGCCAGAGAAGGAGGACTACAAGAAAGCCTTGGAATATGTGAGAAACCTCAGAGTAGTGAATGACATCGCTGAGCGTGGAGTTAAGATGATGAGTGATTTTGCAAATGTCATCACCACAGATCCCAAGCAGAGGGAATATCTCCTCCATGCTGTGGAATACAACAGACGGCGCTTCGAAAGCTTCAAGAAGTAAACACTTAACAAATGACTGTGTAACATAATTTTGATACATATAATCACGATTGTTATGATAGTTTCAGTTGATGGTTTGACTTGTTGCAAAATTACACTTTCCACTTTGTATGATATATGTCAAATGTATGGAATTTTGTTATTTTTCTGTAAATATTATAAATAACATGCCATTTTTGTACAATGTTAATCAGATTGTACACGTTCAAAAGAGCATTAAAAATGCTTTAATTTTATAACTACTTTTGTTGCTCTTTCTCCATGGTCTTCAGATGAGTAAAAAGTCATTATTTTCAGCAAATTCGTATCTATTAAAATTCAGTGGGAAAATTCATCAATTCTAACGGTTCATTTATGTAAAGTAGATCCTGTTCATTCATTTGGTAACTAATTTGTTGCTCATTCTTAGATAGATAAAAAATCATACCACAAAATATGCTTAGAAATTACTCAAAATTGACCTTTTTGGTAAGATATATAGCAAAAAAAAACTTCAGCCTCCATGCGGCAATGCTTCCACACATCCTAGATAAAAATGTATGTGATTTTAGACTTTTCAGTTCAAAAAGCATGGGAAAAAGTACAGTAACGTATGAAAATATGAAAAGGGTGTTTTCTAAACAGGTCTAGTGTGTGTGTGTGTGTGTGTGTGTGTGTGTGTGTGTGTGTGTGTGTGTGTGTGTGTGTGTGTGTGTGTGTGTGTGTGTGTGTGTGTGTGTGTGTGTGTGTGTGTGTGTGTGTGTGTGTGTGTGTGTGTGTGTGTTAAGAGAAGGAAAAGTGTCATATGGTTGGAAACTGGCTAATGTTATGTCAATTTACAAATATGGTGACACAGGTTACTTTAAATTTTCAAACCATTGTCTTTGACCAGTGTGGTAGCCAAAATATGTGAAAAAATTGCAAAGAACAGATGACTAAAGGATTCAGAGGAAGATAGTCCTGCTGAAAAACAAAGTCGGCTTCAGTGAAGAAATATCATTTGTTTCCAATGTATTTAGTCTTATTCAAAAGTAATCAATGCTTTCCAAGCGAGGAACACTTAGATGGACTAAGTTTACTTGAATATAGAGAAAGCGTTTCATAGCTAACAGAAAGTGACCATGGGAGCTGATTTTCTTTTTAATACTTGATGAGGTGCTTTTGAGGAAGTATACTGAAGGACATGATGACCGGATGAAAAATTACTATTCCAATTCCACGGAGACCAGTATTTGCACAGTAATGTTCTTGGTATGCGTTAATGACATCGTGAGTAATTTTACCATTTATACCAACTTATTCGCTAATAATGCAAAGATCGTGAAGGATCAGGAACATTGTGTGTGCGTGTACTTGCGTGCGCTCGTTTGTGTGTGTGTGTGTGTGTGTGTGTGTGTGTGTGTGTGTGTGTGTGTGTGTGTGTGTGTGTGTGTGTGTGTGTGTGTGTGTGTGTGTGTGTGTGTGTGTGTGTGTGTGTGTGTGTGTGTGTGTACGTGTGTGTGTGTATGTGTGTGTGTGTGTGTGTGTGTGTGTGTGTGTGTGTGTGTGTGTGTGTCTGTGTCTGTGTGTGTGTGTCTGCGTGTGTGTGCACGCTAGCAGGTTTTATATAAGAAAATAATAACTAAGGTCAGGGTTGCTCAACAAGTACATATCTTCATTGTTCTCCATATCACCATCTTAGTTGAGCGAGAACCCTCCGTGGCACTTAAAACGAAAGGCGAGGGGGAGGCAGGCGTCGTTACGGGGAATGTTTACTTGCATACAAGAAGAGCAGGCTCATCACGCACAAACCGCCACAGAGAAAAGCTTAACAAACACTGAAGCGTGCAAGAAAGAAGTTTATCTGCAGTCATTTATATAAACTGCCAGCTAAATTAAACAAGAAGGGGGGCCACTCGACAAGGGGGCCCGCCCAGTGCCGCCTCGACCTCAACTTTAATAAGGGCAGAAGAAATACCTTATTCACGCGAATTGTTGTTTATTACTGTTATCTCAAAACTGGCTAGACACACGAAGTTATAATTATGCCCATGCATTTATCGTGGTAGTCTCCCCTGCACTGAACTTTTCTACCTTAACTTTGAGTAGCAAATCTTTAAACTCGAGTAACTTTGAGGTAACACGATGATAAGTACAAACCTGATTAGGTAAATTTCTTAATCTAATCATTTTATTACAACCGAGTCAGTTAAAAATTGGGTTGTTAGTAGAGTTTAGAAACATGTTCAGTCTACAATCCAACTTAACTTGAACGAACTGCCAGCCAGTGCTTACGTCAAGAAAACGTTCCTTAATCCTAGTGCAATGCTATAGTGATTTTGCTTCATAAAAAGGAGACCAGAAGGACCTTAGTAACTATCGACCGATTAGCTTGCTATTATTCTCCAAGATTCTCACAAATTGACTAAATAAAATTTTAGATAGAAATCAACCGAGAGAACAGGCAGGCTTTAGAAACGGATATTCGACTCTAGTCCATTTGCAGGCGATGAACCAACTAATCGAGAAAACGACAGAATACAATATACCTCTCTGTTTAGCTTTTGTAGATTACGAGAAGGCCTTTGACTCGGTAGAGCAAATAGCTAAACTAAACTAGCCAGAGGGTGAAAGTGACAAAATTTCATGATAATTAAATAAAAAGGCGTGTTACAATTGGTTGGAACGTGTTGAATATAATAAATTCCTGAAAAGTTCTCTACCTTTATGTTTGAAACGTAAAGTTTACAATCAATGCACTCTGCCTCTACGGGTATGGGACTTGGAAACTGACGAAGGCGATGGAAACAAAACTAAGGACTACACAGAGGAGAATGGAGAGGTCAATGATGGGGATAACGCTGAGAGACCGAAAGAGAGCAAGCTGGGTGAGAGAGCAGACTAGAGTGAATTATATTGTGGAGGCTGTAAAAAGAAAGGAAGTGGAATTGGCCAGGTGAGTTAGTGCGAACGACTGATGATCGATGGAGCAAGTGTGTTACTGAGTGGACGCCGCGAGATGGGAAGCGTGGAAGAGGGAGACCAGACCGAAAGTGGAGAGGCGAATGAGAAGTTTGAAGGAGTGACGTGGCAGGGGTTGGTGCGGTTGTGCGAATCGTGAAATGCTATGAATCCACTGGTGGTATGGGAAAAGGAAGAATAAGGAGCAGAATGAGGAGTAAGATGGGTTGGGTAAGGAAAAGAATGCGAAGGAGGAGAAAGATGAGGTTAATAAGAAAATGAAGAAGGAGGAAGATGGAAAAAAGTAAGAGGACGAGGAGGAATAAGAGGAAGAGAAGGAAAAGTAGGTTGAAGAAGAGGAAGAGGCAGCGAAAGCGCAGAAAGAGGGACAAAATAAGAAAATAAAAATACTACAATAACACTCAATATAAAAGTGTAATGACCAAAACAATGGCAGATAGAAATGGGTCAGGCAATATTACAAACAAAAACAAAGATATCTTACAAATGGATTTCGTCCCCCTCTACACGAAGACTTCGCTGTCAGGGAGTCCACCACTAATTTCCCTCCTTGATCCCAGTAACTACTACAAACCCACCATACCTATCTCATTTATCAATGGAAATTACAAAAGAGAATGAAAGAGGGAGAAAAGGATAGAGAGAAATAGAAAGAGAAAGAGACAGAGAGAGACGGGGAGAGGGAGAGACGGAGACAGACAGAGAGAGAGAGAGAGAGAGAGAGAGAGAGAGAGAGAGAGAGAGAGAGAGAGAGAGAGAGAGAGAGAGAGAGAGAGAGAGAGAGAGAGAGAGTGTGTGTGAGTGTGTGTGTATGTGATGGGTGACATATAAAACAAAAATATTGTATATATTGTCTACGGGGCCCACCCGCCATGTTTCATCATCCCAAATATATCTCGTTTAATATTTTAATATATCGATCATTTCGAGTCCACTGCAAAACAAAGGTCTCTCTATTACGATTCCAAAACTCGCATGGCTACGCAAATATTTGCCACGGTACTCCTACAAATTTCTCTATCACGTCTTTCCATTTCCTGACTAATCTCCCTCTGACATAATTCCCTTTTCGTTTCTCTCTTTTCCTGCCTCCACAATATATTTCATTATGCTTTGGTCGCTCATCCAACTCGTCCTCTTCCTATCTTTAAATGTAATCCCCACCATTGATCTATCCATTCTTCTCTGCGCATTCCTTGGTTTAATCTTCATTGCTTTCGTCAGTTTCCAAAACTCACATCCATAGATTATGGCAACACCGATTGTAAAATTTGCGTTTCCAACATTCAATAGATGTAAAGTGCCTCTCATGATTTTATATTTACCAAACATTTTCCAGACAATTGTAATATGCCTTTTAATTTTATCATCGTGATTTTTAGTGACTTCTATTATCTGGCTTAAACAGTCATACTATTCAACTTCTTTGAGAATCTTACCATCAATTATAATCCTTTGATTTTTAACTTTTGTGTTGCACATTACTTTGGATTTACTCTTATTCATCTTCAAACCTACTTCGGGACTTTCCTTATTTAGATCACTCAGTATATCTTTGTAAGTCTTCTGCTCTTTATGAAAGGAAAGTAAGGTCATCCGCAAACCTTTGGCAATTAAAACATCCACCATTAAACCTTTCCCTTCCCAACCCTCTCAAAGTCTTCCAGGCAAGCTGTAAGTACCTTGAGTGAAAGTGTATTGCATCGCCGTACTCCTTTCTCGAGTTTTATCTTTTCTGTACCTTTAAATGGTCGAATTACAGCAGTAACTTTGACATAAATCTCCCGCAGAACCTATACAATGTGAACGTCTGCGTCCTGCTTGCGAATCGGGGTTAATATTACTATTTCTTCTTTTAATTAAAATGCCTTTTCGTAATCTGCAAACCCTAAACAAAGAGGCATATTACATTCTATCAATTTCTCGATTAGTTGATTGTCTGCAACTGATCTAGAGTTGAATTACGCTTCTACAGTCTCCCTGTTGATTCACATCTACAACTTCAACTAGTCTATTTGGAAAATACGTAGAATACATTTGATAAGAAGCTAATCGGTCGGTGTATACTAAAGCTTTCTGTTCTACTTTCTTGCGAAGTAAGATCATTATAGCATGTCACCAGGATTCAGGAACACTTTGTTGACGCAAACACTGAGTATTAACCGAGCTCCAATCTCTTGTCATGAATGTTGAACCCACCGATAGCAGGGCTACTCGGCAGTGGACTTTTTGAGGTAGAGATGCAGAGATGAGTCATATTTTTGGTATTTTCTTCTTAGTATGTGTTGACGGAAGTGGGTCGTTTCCTTTGTAGATAATCTTGATGTTTCATTCAGAGTTGAATTGGTGAGGGCAGTGGTGCACATATTTTCCATGACTGGATAACACTGCTCTGGAGGTTGTATCAAACCCGTTTTTGAAAGAGCCACGACAGTCATTAAGCTGGAAGCCCCCATCATCAGCCATACACTGACTCTGACCTACAAGCTCTCCAAGCACCTGAATTCCAACATCACACCCTGCACACCATCAACTTAATTCTTATAATTGTCCCTAGAGTTCCTCGACATATTTGATCCTGCCCGCCCTCAGGAATTTTTCCCTTGTTGAACACAGATATTATTTAAGAATGTTCACGTTATCTAGACAACTGATTTATCTGCCAGCGCATCTACCTCTCCCCGGAAACAATTCCCCTTGCCATCTCAGAACAGATCCTTAAAGAACTCATAAGGGTAAGGGGGGGAGGGGGGATCAAAGCACACATGTACATATACAGTATATAACATATTTATGTACATATACATACGTGGATTCTAAATGTATAACCATTTACACACACACACACAGACACACACACACACACACG
>NC_134787.1:848776-856276 GCF_046742065.1 Oratosquilla oratoria
TGAAGGAGCAAATCGTAAGCCGTGTAATCTTAGGGCCAGAATTGTGTGTATGAAACGCAGCAAAGACTTCTGCTGACAAGTGCAGGAGCGTGAACAACTCCCAGCCAGCCACCCAAAAGCATCAGTCACTCGAAAGGAACTGTAGTAGCTGAAAGTAGGATATAGGCAGGGGAACCTCCAAACAAAGCGAAATAGGTAAGACTGTCAAAAATAACTGCTGAACCTTCTAAACCTTGCATTACACGAAAAAATTGTTTTGGGCAAGTGACTGTTTTACCTGGCAGTACTTATTTCTCGATTTTTTTTTTCTTTGTGTATATTTTGTCAAAGCATAGCAATACCTTTCGAGTAAGTATTCTGTAGAACCCTAACAAGGCGTTCGTTTGCGCTCTGTTCGCCCCTTGCTCTAAAGTTTCACTGAATGGAAACCCGGAGACTCGCGGTGGTCAGTAGTGGTTTTCGGACTCTCCCATAGATCTTTTGGAAAATAAAAGGACCCTTGGCTTTATTGTAGTAGTGTGGGTTTTGTTTCTATGTCACCGTTTAATAGCGAGAACACGGGACCGGCCGTCAATTCTTAATTCTTCTTAAGTAAAAAGTGTGTTGGGGGAGCGAAAGTAATCCAGGCTCACATATTTTGGACCCAGCAGCCATCTATCGTTGGTCCCTGTAATCTTTATTTTCCTTTTCTGGATGTGAAGTTTGGGCCTCTCGCCAAGATTTTGAAGTCGTGTCTAATGCTTACGACACAAATGCTCTACAGAGGTTGATGGAGAAAGCACGCCACACACACAAGTACCGACACGAGACAAGCAACCTGCCTTATCAGCGAGCGCCAGCTGATGCAGTGCAGCCACGTGGTTCACCTCCCGGGCGATGACCCTGCTCGCAAAGAGAGATGGCCCAGGATGGCCGATGCCGAGGGGCGCCAGTGTTGGTCCGTGGCTGTGTCGAACGAATCGTATCTGCTGGGGAGGCTGTGCAAATCGATCGACAGGCTGCCACTGAGCTAGACAGGGTTAGTTTCCACAGCTGGCTCAGATGGAGGAGAAGGGTGAGTGCAGTTGTGCGCTGTCGCAGTGTTTACCGTTATTGATTAATCTGTTGCTAAGGATCACTACATATCATCTTTTTAGATTGTAATACGTACGTACGCAAGTACACATTCACACACATATTATATACGAAAGCTCTTTTCTTTGTTTAGTTTTCCTTTCCTACAGATCATTCTTGCATATATACGGTACATGTATGTATATATATATATATATATATATATATATATATATATATATATATATATATATATATATATATATAAATCAATCAAACAATCAGCCATCCTGAGTCCACTGCTGAACCAAGGCCTCTTTCATAGCATTACATGATTCACACGATTGCGCCAACCTCTGCCACTTCACTCCTGCAAACTTCTCTGCCTTATCTCTCCACCTTCGGTCTGGTTTCCCTCTTCCACGCTTCCCATCTCGCGTTGCCCACTTACTAACACACTTGTTCCATCGCTCATCAGTCGTTCGCGCTAACTTACCTGCCCAATTCCACTTCCTCTCCTTTACCGCCCAACTTGTTCTCTCTCGGTCTGTCAGTGCTATTTCCACCACTGATCTTTCCATTCTCCTCTGTGCATTTCTTAGCTTTGTCTCTAACGGCTTTGTGACTGTCCAAGTCTCACACCATTACGTTATTGCTAGAAGAAAGCATGGATTGTAAAATTTTACGTTTCAAACATAAAGGTAGAGAGCTCTTAGTATTTTATTATATTTATAATAAAAAAAATCCAACCAATTGTAATAAGCCTTTTTATTTCATCATGATCTTTAGTCACTTTCACCACCTGGCCTAAATAATTATACTCTTCAACTTCTTGAAGACTCTCACCATTGAGTAAAATCACTACTTGCAACTTTCGTGTTGAACATTACTTTGGTTTTACTCTTATTCATCTTCAAACCTACTTTGAGACTTTCCTTGTTCAGATCACTCAGCAAGTCTTCTGCTTCTTCTGAAATAAGAATGATGTCATACGCAAATCTTAGATGATTAAAATATTCGCCATTAATCTTCAAACCTTTCTCTTGCCAAGTCAACCGTCTGAAAATCTCTTCCAAGCAAGCTGTAAATATTTTAGGTGAAATGGTATCACCTTGACGTACTCCTTTCTCGATCTTTATCTTTTCTGTATCTTTATGTAGTCGAATTATAGCGGTATCTTTAGTATAAACCTTTTCTAGAACCCTTACGATCTGTTCGTTTGAACCACCTAAGATTTGCGGATGACATCATTCTTATTTGAAGAAAAGCAGAAGTCTTGCAAGATATGCTGAGTGATCGAAAAAGTAGGTTTAAAAATGAATAAGAGTAAAACCAAAATAATGTTCAACACGAAAGTTCAAAATAAAGAGATTGTAATAGATGATGAGTCTTGAAGAAGTTGAGGAGTATGATTATTTAGGGCAAATGGTGAAAGTGACGAAAGATCATGATAATGAAATAAAAAGACCATTAAAATTGGTTGGAAAGTGTTTGGTAAGTATAATAAAAGCCTGAGAGGCTCTCTACCTTTATGTTTGAAACGTAAAGTTTACAATCAATGTATTCTGCCAGCAATAATCTACGGATGTGAGACTTGAAAACTAACGAAGGCAATGGAAACAAAGCTAAGGACAGCACAGAGGAGAATGGAGAGATCAATGATAGGAATAACGCTGAGAGACCGAAAGAGAGCAAGCTGGGTGAGAAAGCAGACTAGAGTGAAAGATATTGTGGAGGCGGTAAAAGAGAGGAAGTGGAATTGGGCAGGTAAGTTAGTGCGAACGACTGATGAGCGATGGAGCAAGTGTGTTACTGAGTGGACGCCTCGAGATAGGAAGCGTGGATGAGAAAGACCAGACAGAAGGTGGAGAAACGAGATAGAAAAATTCGCGAGAGTGACGTGGCAGAGGATTGCACAGTCGTGTGAATCATGGAATGCTATGAAGGAGGCCTTTGTTCAGCAGTGGACTCAGGATGTCTGATTTGATATATATATATATATATATATATATATATATATATATATATGTATATATATATATATTATATATATATATATATATGTGTGTGTGTGTGTGTGTGTGTGTGTGTGTGTGTGTGTGTGTGTGTGTGTGTGTGTGTGTGTGTGTGTGTGTGTGTGTGTATGTGTGTACATATATATACACACACATATATATATATATGATTTTAGTAATAGACGTTATTAACCGTTGTTCACACATTCTCTTATAATGACAGGTTTCACAAGGAGCAGGTCACCCACAGACATCGAACAGAAAAAGTTATGCTAAGTCTATCCCCCCCAACACACATAAACTGGTTCCTCTCCTGGAAAACTAGAAAAGCAATAACAGCAAATCAAGTTGCCACCGAAGCATCTTACTCAAGTTACAGCCTTGTTTTGAGCCAGTGGTTCTCATGGCTTTCAAAGTGGGATCTATGGGCCCCGGGGGACCCATGGCAGAATCTTAAGGAGGTCACAGCTGGATGATGTATGAAGTAAATGTTAATGTCTCATTTTCAAGTGAGAAGGCCATGTATTTCAGTGTCGCCTTGCTCCCTCTCGCATCATCATGTATCATATTTGTACGTCACTTGACTAATTAGAAGGAAAAAACATATAGCTAAGTGAAAAGAAATGACGGGCGGCCCAAAAGATGTTTATTCGTGTATCCACTCACGTTGGAAACAAAGTGAAGAAGAGTAACACTGCATTAAGCTAAAAAGAAATCTATGAATATGAAATGGCAGTTTCTCTCCCGGAATGGTAGTGTCTACTGTCATTTTAGGATAGATCCTTGATTTAACATATATATGTATATACGCAGACATGCGTATATCATCACGAATGGATGACATACACGAGGGGAAGCACCGCTTCGCTCACACAAGGACGATATAGCCCACGATTTCAGAAAGCGAGCCCCACACAACCACTCTTTGTGTTCCAAACAGCTCTGGTCAGGACCGATTGGCTTGCTGCAACTATGAGTTGAGTTGGCGACCTTTTCGTCTCCTGCATCGAGAGGTGTCTTTTGTGGAGATGGAGAAAATGTTCACGAATTATACTCGTAATAAGCTTTGACTTTGTCTCACGGAGCAGTCGCTGGTTTGATATAAAGTCATCCCAACGACACCCCATAATTCTTCGAAGGCATTTGGTAACAAAGACGACGAGACACCACTGTATTCAGTGGCCAAGTCTCACAGACAGGAATCACAAGAGACTTGAAGATTCGGATCTCAGTCCCCCCCACATGAATATAAACATTGCCATTATGGGCCATGCCAATCCTGTAACGGATTTCATGATATAACCCACCACTAATATGCCCTACACTACCAAGGCATGTCAAGCGTTCCGAGACCTTGGACGGACTAAACTGTTTCATCCGGTAAGCCCTGCCTGGACCTTGGTCGTGGTCCAGTAATCTCGAGTTCAAGCGGGTTCGCCTTCCTGTGCAGTGTCAACGTCTACAGTAAGCCCAACGATCCGATCAGTTGTTGACTTACCGGACGGACTGTTCAGGGCTTAAAAATCTTAGCAGATGAGATCAAACCTGCTCCAGCAACGGATGGGAGAGCACCTTGTCTGGTTCTAACGTTGCGACCATCTCGTGAACAATATCTAACAAAGACAGTTCTCTGATGAAGACCATGATGGTTGCAACGTTAGATCAATAAACTATTTCCAACCCATCTTCATTTGCCCTTCCCTGCCTATTCTCAGGGAATAAATAACACTGTCACTCATTGTAAGTTTACTGAAACACATGTCACAATTTTAGAAAAGTTGTATCAAATACTCTGAAATACAATGTATGTGAAAACTACAATCATAATTGAACCAATTGTATTAAAAATTGCAGATTTTTCAAGTAACGATAAAACCTACTTGCCCCGCCTATTCAGACACCAAGACCTCACGCAGAAAAATCTCTCTCCCTCTCAGATGAAAACCAGAAAATATAAAACATATATCATCACTGAGTACAAGATTTTGACTAACTTCTTTTGGACCACTGAGTCATTTTTGACACATTTGATGATTCCACTGTGGTTAACTAACGCAGAACGATTTTATTCATCTGAAAGGGTTCTCCTCGAAGGTTCAAGGAGGCCATTCTCCTTTCAGTAGCACAACATAGCCTGCCTTAAACGATAGTCTTTAAAATATCACCGTGCGTCACCTCCTTCTCCTCCTGTTCCCCCTCCTCTACAAAAAATGATTCCCTCGTCCCGATTCTTAATGGGATGAAGTCATGCGAGAGGACCACGAACAAAGATTCCCGAGCGGGAAGAAAGGTTTACAACGGACCGAAAAGAAGCACTAGGGACGAGGAATAAGTCTTGGCATCACTTGAATAGTAAGAAGAAAAAGTAAAAGAAAAAGAAGAAAAAAGGAAAAAGAAAAAAGCATCGAAAATTGAGTAAAGAATGCAATTAATATGCCTTCTACAAGAACCCCAATTTCGGGAGTTTATCCGAGCCATTAGCCATGGAGGAGGGAGTGGACGTTACAGTAACAGAAAAAGTTATCATTTGTCGGCAAGGTGTCAAGTTAGGCACAGATGTTTTTCTACTGGTACCATATAACCCAGTAATAACTGCTGTATGGTTGTCGGTGACTAAACCGATGCCACCTCTGGTCTCCCGCCTGTAAGAAAGGTTTGTTGGGCACCCAGATGGACAAAAAACAAAACCGTTGAACTCCTCATAAATCAGTATCAGTAGCCATCCAATCCCGTTCTGGATCACTTCACCACGAGTTTTCCGTACGCGAAGTCCTGGAGGCTGAGTGATGCTTAAACGCAGCCACAACACTCCCTCTCCCCCCAAAACCCGCCGCCGCCCTTAGAGAGGTAGTACGACTTCTCGGTCCTCTATTCAGGCCAGGACATGTAGGCTATCTTGGCTCGGACAGGCTGAGCTGCTTCACTCGAAGGTCCGAGTCAGGCACGCCCTGAGTCAAGTAGCTACCGCCTGAGCCGACACCGAGCGGTTAGCAACTCTCTCTCCCCTCCTCTTTAGTGCTGAGGTGGAGGGGGTGTATATTCTCAAACGATTTGGTTCAGTTGAAGGACACCCCCTCACCTTTTCTCTCTCTCTCTCTTTTTATTTATTCTCTCTTAATTTATTCTGTGCTAATGAAAGGTATATAATTTAAAGCTATTCAGTAATATATATATATATATATATATATATATATATATATATATATATATATATGTATATATATATATATATATATATATATATATATATATATATATATATGCCACTTTGCTAATAAGCTGTGGGATACAGGATACAAGAACCCGTTATCGTGTTTCCTTGCTTGTCGTAAAAGGTGACGGAATGGTGCGGAACGAGAGGACTAATGATCCCCTCTTTTCATATTTTTCTCACTCAACGCTGCCATCCCCCTTATAAAGGGAACTGAGGCATTTCTATACATGCATACACATATCATCTAGTCATTTATTTTTTCATTATTTTAGTTATTAGTTTTTACAAATAACAGAATGCAAAAGTAACACTGTTTTATGACCTAGTTACCTTACCGGGGTGCCGTATCGCCTTGGACGTTGGCCACCATGGGGTTCTATTCTTGTCTACACATGGCTCTTCTTAACGAGATGGCATTTGTTATTTCTTCTCCTACAGACGTCCTTAATCCGTCTACATATTTTCTGCGTGGTCTTCCTCTTGCCCTCTTTCCTTCTATTTTTCCCGTTAGGCACGTATGTTCTAATTGTTGTTTTCTCATGACGTGTCCTACAAAGTGTAACTGTCTTTTCCTGATAGTTGCTATTATTTCCCTCTGTGTTCCTATTTGCTGCAGTATTTCTTCGTTTGTTTTAAATTCTGTCCATGAAATTTTCAGCATCCTTCTCCAAATCCACATTTCTACTGTTTTTATCCTGTCCTGCATTTGTTTACTAATTGTCCAAGTTTCACATCCATATAATAATACTGACCAAGTGTAACATTTTACAAATCTTTTTCTTGTTCTCATGTTAATTTTATTGTTAGTTACTAAGTGTTTAATTTTGTTGAAATTATTTTTCGTTATGGCTATCCTTCTCTTTATCTCTTCGTCGCTTTTCCCATCCCAAGTTAACATGCTTCCTAGGTAATTGAATTGGTCCACCTGTGTCAATATTCTTCCTTCTACTTGAATTCTTACCCTTGGACATTCTTGTTTTTTCGTCATTACCATCACTTCTGTTTTCTTTTTATTCACTTTTAGACCTCTGCTTCTACTAGTGCTGTAACTAATTCCTGAAGCTGAGTTTCCGATTCTGCGAGTAACACAGTACCGTCTGCGTATCTAATATTATTGAGATTTCTTCCTCCTATTGTTACTCCTTTTAGATGGTAAATATCTCTCTCTATATACTGTGTCTCCTCCAGAGTATATTAATTGGCTGCCATCCCTCGTCT
>NC_134787.1:863776-901276 GCF_046742065.1 Oratosquilla oratoria
TAGCGCGAAATACTTGTAGGCGATGGAGCGTGTATGTTACTGAATGGATGCCGACAGATGAGAAGCGTGGAAGAGGGAGACCAGAGAGAAAGTGGGGATAAGCTATAGAAGTTTGCGGGAGTGACGTGGTAGAGGTTGGCGTAGTCGGTATGAGAGAGTCCTTTGTTCAGCAGTGGAAGCACAACTTTTAAATGTAAGCCCACAAGAAATCGTGTACACACGCGCGCGCTCGTAAATCACAATAAATAGTTGCAAGTGTTGCCTCGAGTTTCGCTAACTGGAAACCAGGAAGCCAACGATAACCAGCAAGGGTCCTCAGGCCCTATTACAGATATCCCTGTGGGAAGAATCTTTGGACCGTGTCTGTGATGTTTCAATATGTGTCTGGTTCTGTCACCAGTTGTTCATCGGAGGAACTGGAGGAGCAGCCGCTCGATGTCATCTCACTTTACGTGAAAGTGCTGGGGACAGGCTGTCGAACTTGATCAAGATCTTGGCCAGGTCCGAGCACCGAGAGAGAAGAGGATGTTGATAGTTGAAGAGATGCGCAGCGAGGAGATGATCCTCAACGACGTCGTTTCCGAGCAAGTGACATAAACTGGATCAGTGAGTCTGTGATGACGAGTCGATACAAAAATATTAAGAATGCAATGGGACTGAGGTGGGATATTCAATGAATGCATATCAATATTGGATTTGTTATTAAAGCACGGCTTCATGGCAATTGCTGACGTATTGCATCTACATTATCATATTAATGGAAGTCTCGATATCATATATTAAATGATGACTGTGAGGGCATACATAGGAAATTAACAAAATAGCTTGATAACAAACAGGTTATTCAAGATATAACCCCTTTGTTACCTAGGGGGAGTTCTAACCAAGATGGGCCAGGTAGAGTGACAATAAAAGTGCCAACCACCGGTACAGGCATGGCTCATCGAGAGGGGCTGTAATCCCTTGGCTCCCGAGGTGCCACAAACAAACAAACGCCAAAATATCATGAGCCAAAATAAAAATAAAAATACCACCTGGCACCGAAGGGATCAATCGAGAGAATATTAGCCCTTCGCGAACGGGGAAGTGCCACAAACAAAAGCTGTATTCGCACCCAAGTATCTAAAGCTATCCACTTGCTCCAGTTTCTCTCCCTTAATACTCTCTTCCAATTTTCTGCTACATTCTCCCCTTGTACATGGCATCACCTTTTACCCACATTTATCTTCAACTTCCTTCTTTCGCACACCTTCCCAAACCCTGTCACTAACTTCCTTAATCCCTCCTCTGATCCTGTCACAAGAAAAAGTGTCATCAGCAGACAACAACTAGTTTTTCTCCCATTTTTTCCCTTTTCTTTAACCATCTCCAATCCCCGGCCCATTACACCTTGCGTTTACCTCTCACACTACCCCATCCATGTATTAATTGAACAGCCAAAACGACATAACGCGAAGTCCCACCTTTATCTCAAACCACACACTCTCTCCATTTTTAATTCTAACATAGGCTCTACTACTCTCGTAAAAAATCTTGACTGCTCTGAACAGCTTTCCTCCTATCCCATATATTTGCAATACCTCCCACAGTGCCTTCCTGTCTACCCCGTCATAAGCATTTTCCAAATCCATAAAGGCCCAAAAAAACACCCTTACCTTTTCCTAAAGATTTCTCCCGTATCTGCCTTACCACAAAAATACAGGTATAATCCACGCAACTCCTACCTGTCCTAAACCCACACTGTTCCTCACCAATTACTCCCTCTGTTCCCCCCCTAATCCTCTCAATCAAAACCCTCCCATAAGGCTTCCCAATTGTTTTCTCATTTATCTCATATATATATATATATATATATATATATATATATATATTTATGTATGTACATTTATACATACATAAATACACATATATAAATTTATATATATACATAAATATATATATATATATATATATATATGTGTGTGTGTGTGTGTGTGTGTGTGTGTGTGTGTGTGTGTGCGCGTGTGTATATATATATATATAAATATATATATATATATATATATATATCCATATATATATATATATAAGTTCTGTAGTTTATCAGACAGGATAATTTGGATTGTGATTAGGCTGTGTAAAAGGTGCACTCTAAAAATAGTTCGGGTTTATGTACCAACTTCACAGAGTTCATACGATGAAATTGAGTCCTATGATGATTGAAATCAGGTAATGGATCAATAAAAAAGTAAGTACACTTTGGTAATAGGTGACTTTAATGCAAAAGTGGAGAAGAAGATAGGAGATAAGTCGTGTATTAGGAGATGAGAGCAAAAGCATTAGCAATGTTACGGTCATAAATAAAGTCAACATAGAACGGTAGATTGTACACCTAAATTAAATTTCAGAGCCAAGAGAAATAAACTAGTTTTAAGGAAGTAAATCAGCCTTGCAAAGGGTAAGGATAATAAATTTCAGTTAGAAATTAAAAATAGATTCAAAGCTTTAAGAACTAACGAAGATACGAATTTGAATTTAGTGAATATCATTAGGGAATCGGCAGAGAAAGTAGAAAGTACAAAAATTATTAGAGAAAACAAATATTCCAAAGCTACAAATGACCTAATTAAAAGAAGAGTGACCATGCAGATTAAAAACAGGAGAGACGAAATAGAAAGAGTACAACTAAAGAAGCTTATCAACAAAAGGCAGACATCAGAGAAAATAGAAACATGAATGAAATTGAGGAATCTATTCGGAAAGGCAAACGTATTAAAGAGACCGAGCGCAGACATGCTTTAAGAAGACAGCAAATGATATGTTTGAAAGATAGAATTGGAGAAATCATTAAATGTAGAGACAAAATTAAATTAGAGACAGACTAAATTAGCTTTACACGGAGTAAGTGGTAGCCTATTAAGGTTGAATGATCGAAAACAGAGAGTTGTTTTAAATGGAAAAACTTCTAGATGGAAAAATGTTACGAGTGGAGTTCCTCAAGGTTCCCTTCTTGGACCATTTCTATTCGTAGTATATATAAATGACATAGACCACGGACTTAAATCTATTGTCTCCAAATTTGCAGATGATACAAAACTATGCGGAATGGCAAATGATCACTTAAATCAATTAGATATTCAAGAAGATTTAGATAAATTACAGCAATGGTCTGAAAAGTGGCTAATGAAATTTAACACAAGTAAATGCAAGGTTATGCACATAGGTAAAAATAACAGTAAGTACGACTACAAGTTATTTGGAAATTCGTTAACAAAAGTGGATAGTGAAAAGGATCTCGGCGAAATTATCAGTAACGATCTCAAATCATCCAAGCAGTGTATTTCAGCCTCTGAGAAAGCAAATAAGATTCTAGGACTGATTGCGCAATCTTTTGACTTCAAAAGTCCATCACTCATTAACAAGCTATATAAATCGTTAGTTCGTCCACATTTGGAATATACTGTTTCCGTACGGTCACCGAATCTCATTAAAGACATTGATAGATTGGAAAAAGTACAACGGCAACCCACAAAACTGATTCCAAATATCAAAAATAAATCATACGAAAATCGACTAAAACATATGAATCTGTTTTCCCTAAAAAAGCGTAGACTCAGAGGTGACTTGATACAGGTCTTTAAGATTCTAAAGGGGATCGACAACATCAATAGTGACAGAATTTTTACACTGAATGAAAATCCGACAAGAAATAATGGTCTCAAACTGTCAGGAAATAGATTAAATTTGGAAGTGGGTAGAAACAACTTCGCCAACCGTGTAGTTAATGAATGGAATAAATTTCCTGCAGAGCCAGTGCAATGTAGTTCAGTTCAAAGCTTTAAGAATCGTTTAGATAAACATCTAAGCATGATGCTGTAATGATTGCCATTTATTTTATATTATTTGTTTATTTGTTTGTAACTATTTGTCTGTTTATTATTTGCTTGATATTCATTTATTATTATTTATCTGTCAATTTATTATCATTTACTATTTACCTGTTTATTATTTAACTACACCTATGCATTTATCAATTTCGTTTATTATTATATTATTATAATTTCTATTTTATTTTATTTGTTCTATTTATTCATTTATCATTATTATATACATATTTTTTTGCATCCGACCTAGTTATGGACCAAAAGGTCTCCTGTCGGCATGCTCCGCCTTTGTAATCCTTTGTAGAATGGTAAAAAAGAGTAGAAGAAATTTATCAAGAGCTTTACTCGGTGAAGACAGTAGTTGAGTCCGTAAATTCATCTGTAGACGTTAGTAATGTACCATAAATTACAAAGGAAGAAGTAGAATTTGCTCTAAAAATATGAAACGAGGAAAAGCACCTGGGGAAGATGGTATATCGATAGATCTGTTGAAAGATGCAGGGAAAGAAGTTCATAATAAGTTAGCTCAGTTGTACACCCAGTGCTTACGTCAAGAAAGCGTTCCTGAATCATGGTGCAATGCTATAGTGATTTTGTTTCAGAAAAAAGGAGACCAGAAGGACTTTAGTGACTATCGACCGATTAGCTTGCTATCAAACGTATATAAAGTATTCTCCAAGATCCTTACAAATAGACTAAGTCAAGTTTTAGATGGAAACCAACAGAGAGAACAGTCATGCTTTAGGAGCGGATATTCAACTCTAGTCCATTTGCAGGCGATGAACCAACTAATCGAGAAAACGACAGAATACAATATATCCCTGTGTTTAGCTTTTGTAGATTACGAGAAGGCTTTTGACTGGGTTGAGCAAAAAGCAATACTAAACTCGCTACGGAATCAGGGTACATACGAACAGATCGTAAGAGTTTTAGAAAAGATTTAAGCGAAAGGTACCGCTATAATTCAACTACATAAAGATACAAAAAAGATCAAGATCGAGAAAGAAGTACGGGAAGGCGATACAATTTCAACCAAATTATTTACAGTTTGCTTGGAAGATTTTTTCAAAAGGCTGAGTTGGGAAAAGAAAGACTTGAAGATTAATGGCGAATATTTGAACCACCTAAGATTTGCGGATGACATTATTTTTATTTCACAAATAGCAGAAGACTTGCAAGATATGTTGAGTGATCTGAACAAGGAAAGTCTCAGAGTAGGTTTAAAATGAATAAGATTAAAACCAATGTAAGGTTCAACATGAAAGTTCAAAGTAAAGAGATTATAATTGATGGTGAGTATTGAGGAGGTTGAAGAGTATAAGTATTTAGGCCAGATAGTGAAAGTGGCCAAAGATCATGATATTGAAATAAAGAGACGCAAAACAATTGGTTGTAAAGTGTTTGGTAAGTATAATAAAAGCCTGAGAGGCTCTCTACCTTTATGTTTGAAACGTAAAATTTACAATCACTCCATTCTGCTATCAATAATCTACGGGTGTGAGACTTGGAAACTAACGAAGGCAGTGGAAACAAAGCTAAGGACTGCACAGAGGAGAATGGAGAGATCAGTAATGGGAATAACGCCGAGAGACCGAAAGAGAGCAAGCTGGGTGAGAGAGCAGACTAGAGTGAAAGATATTGTGGAGGCAGTAAAAGAGAGGAAGCGGAATTGGGCAGGTAAGTTAGTGCGAACGACTGATGAGTGATGGAGCAAGTGTGTTACTGAGTGGACGCCTCGAGATAGGAAGCGTGGAAGAGGGAGATCAGACAGAAGGTGGAGAGACGAGATCGAGAAGTTTGCGGGAGTGACGTGGCAGAGGATGGCACAGTCGTGTGAATCATGGAATGCTATGAAGCAGGCCTTTGTTCAGCAGTGGAATCAGGATGGTTGATTTGATTGATTGATTGATTGATTGATATATATATATATATATATATATATATATATATATATATATATATATATACAATAAATAGTGCTAGTAACCATTGAATGGTAGGTTGCGCAACTAAATTTCTGAGTTCCGAAGGTTAAAGTCAACAAAAAGTAATTTCAGTTAGGAATCAAAAATATATTTGAAGCTCTAAGAAATAGCGAGGACACCATTGAGGATTGATATTCAAATTTAGTGAATATAATTACGGAACTGGCAGAGAAACTAGAAAGTGCAAAAAGTATTAGAGAAAAGAAATACTCCAAAGATACAATATAAAGGACTAAGCAGATTAAAAATAGGAGGACGAAATACAGTAGAACTGAACAAACTTATCAGCAAAAGTCAGATATCAGGGAGAAGAAAGAGAAACATGGGTGAAATAGAGTAAACTATTCTGAAAGGTAAAAGAATCAAAGGAGTTGAGCGCAAAGTAGCTTTAGGGAGGCAGTAAATGATATCTTTAAAATATAGAAATGGAGATATCATTAAATGCAGAGACAGAATGGTAAAACGAGTAGAAGAATTTGACCAAGAACTTACTCGTCATTACCGTAGTTGAATCAGTAAATTCATCTGTAGACGTTAGAAGAGTACCAGAAGTTACAAAAGAAGAAGTACAATTTTCTCTAAAGAATATGAAATAAAGAAAAGCACCTGAGGAAGATGGTATATCGATAAATCTTCTGAAAGACGCATGTAAAGAGGTTCATATGAAATTAGCTCAGTTGTATACCCAATCTCTACGTCAAGAAAACGTTCCTGACTCATGGTACAATGCTATGGTGATTTTACAAAAAAAAAAAAATAATAATAATAATAATTATAAATAAAAAATAGATAAATAAATAAATAAAAAGTGACTAGAAAGATCTTCGTAACTACAGACAGGATAACTTGTTATCAAATGCACATCAAATGTTTTTCTAGATCCTTACAAATAGATCAGGTAAATTTTTAGATGAAGCCAACCAGGAGAACAAGCAGGCTTTAGAATCGAATATTCAACTTTCGACCACTTGCAGACAATGAATCAACTAATTGAGAAAACGACAGAATAAAATATATCTCTTTGTTGAGCTATTTTTAAATTACGAGAAGGCCTTTCACTAGGTAGAACAGACTGAAATGCTGAACGCACTACGCAAGCAGGGTGCAAACAAATACATTGTACGGGTTCTAGAAAAAAAAATGAAACAACTATCGCTGTAATTCGATTACACTAAGACAACCAAAAATTAAAATCGAGAAAAGAGTAGGGCAAAGCAATACAATTTCACCCGAACTACTTACAATTTACCTAAAAAAAAAAAAAAAAAAAAAAAAATCAGAAGGTTGAGTTGGGAAGAGGAAGGTTTGAAGATTAATGGCGAATATTCTAATCTCCTAACTTTTGCGGATAACATTATTCTTATTACGGAGAGAGCATAAGACTTGCAAGATATGCTGAGTGATCTGAATAAAGAAAGAAAGTAGGTTTAAAGATGACTAAGAGCCAAACCATCGTAATGTTAATTCGAAAACTCTACGTAAAGGGATTATAGTCGATGGTGAAAGTCTTGAAGAAGTTGTAGAGTATAATTATTTAAGCCAGATGTTAATACTAGCATAAGATCATGATAATAAAGTTAAAAGGCATATTACAATAGGTTTGAAAATATTTGGCTCATACGAGATCATGAGAGACTCTCTATGTATGTGAGACCTCAAGACTGACGGTGATTGAGACAAAGCTAAGGAGTGCAGTTAGGAGTATGGAGAAATCAGTGGTGGCAATAAGACAGGAAGAAGGCGTTGGATGAGAGAGCAGACTGGAGTGAAATATATTATGAAGGGAGCAAAAGAGAGCAAGTGGAATTGGACAAGCAAGTTAGCACGAAAGAATGATGGGCAATGGAGCAAGTGTGTTACTGAGTGGAAGATGAGATAGAGAAGTTTGCAGGAGTGCCGTGAAATAGGTTGGCGCAGTCGTATGAGTCACTGTATTTTATGAGAGAGGCAGTTATTCAATAGTGGACTCAAAATGGCTGCTTGGTAGACTGGTGTATACACACACACACATATATATACCGCATGTATATACAGACAGAAATAGGGATAGTGATAGAGAGACAGAGAAAGAGAGAGAGAGAGAGAGAGAGAGAGAGAGAGAGAGAGAGAGAGAGAGAGAGAGAGAGAGAGAGAGAGAGAGAGAGAGAGAGAGAGAGAGAGAGAGAGAGAGAGAGAGAATGAGAGTGAGTGAGAGTGAGTGAGAGGGAGTGAGCGGGGAGCAGCGACCCAACACGAACTCTACTTTAAGCCCTCGATGCGTAGCAGCCGTTAGGTAGTGCAGTGCAGGTCTTCTCCGCAAAGCACCCGACCTCTCCCATGCTGCTGCTGCTGCTGCTGCTACGATATCGAGGGGATGCCACGGCGGAGATGAATAACACAGCTTGGCAGCAGGAGGCACATAACCATAAGTGCCTCTTCCGACAACGGAAAAGGGTTATCGTGACTGGTTACAATGCCTCTGCTGCCGAGGGTGCCACGCCGATATGTAAGACAGACTGTGGGCAGCTTGTGTAAAGGAGAGAGTGCCAACCGGTATGGAAGGTGTCCATCGAGGTAATCTGAAACCCCTTTTCGTTACCGAGTCCAGGGGTGCCACGGTGATGAATACCTTAGCCTACCGGCAGCCGAAAAAAAGAGAAAATTAAAAATGGCTTCACCCGGTTCGGAAGGAATTCATCGAGAAAGATTTCTCGTGCCCGATGTCCCGGGCCCCATGCCCCTTCGCTGCCTCCTACCGAGTGGGGCTTCAGGGTGATGACTGGCGGCGGTAGATGGAATATAAAAAACCGGTCTCACGGTACGGATGGGGTTCCCTTAACCTCGGCTTACTTCACAGATAGTTTATTCCTTAAGACGTGACGGTTTCTGTCAGTCCGCCACCTTTGATCAAAACTGTCTGGCAACAGAACACGCACGATATTATATAATGTCTGACTGTTTAATGATGATAATCGTATTAGATCACTCGGACCAAATGCCCGCAATAGCATAGCTGCCTGCAGAACAAGCAACAGAGCTGCCGGCTGTAGTACCGACAGGAAGGAACATCATGGTTACTGCCCACCACGTCCGTCATGGGTCGACCTTCTTCTCTTATTCTGGCTGCCGCCAATTTTTTTTCATTTACGTATGAGGCATTCGTAGGCAGAAAAGAAGTCACAAGCTACCTCGAATCATCCCTTACGTGCTGCTGGGCGCCACTTTTCTTTCCACTCTGCATCTGCCATTCCACTCAAGCTATTCCGTTCATACCCTTTGGTAGTGGCGGCGATGGAAATGACCGTGGCAAAGAAAGAAAACTGGGGGAGAATTTCCAGAAGGAATGTTATCAGTGTACGCAGGAGTACTGACCTAAATAAAACTACCGGAAGTGACATAAAACCATCTGGAAATGTGGCAACGTCTGAATGCAGCTGAAACTAGCTGTACATGTGGCATATCTGCAGCAAGAGGAGGAAATACCATCCATGACAACGAGCGAAACAGCACATTACATTACCCTGAAACTTCCCTGGGGGCCAGAGCCAGCATAATCCCCTGAGGGAGGAAGAAAATACAGATATCCACGCTGGAACAAGGTTAACATTTTTGCTGCTGTGGAGGAGGAATAGGAGTTTATATATATATATATATATATATATATATATATATATATATATATATATATATATATATATATATATATATATATATACAAAAGCCTGGCGGCAGTCAATATGCAATGAAAAGTGCTCGACACCGATACGAAACAGGAGCCGCAACACGAGATGTGACCACAAGCAGAATCAACCAAAGAAATAGCATAAGCATGGCACAGATGTAAAGCTTCTTCTGGGACAAGATTGGAGGGATGTGGGTGAATGTCACGGAAAGAAACCACCTCAGCAACGACGGGTGCCCCCCCCCCATCCACCAGGAGAGGCATGTCAAACATATGACTGGAAATTATTATCCCTGCAGCAGCAGCAGCAGCAGCAGCAGCAGAGGGAGGAAAGAAGGTGAACTGTGGCGGCAGCGGCGGCGTGCGTGCGTGCCAAAGCGAGACCCACTTGGAAAGCGCGTCCCTGTTGCTGTCTGGCTGGCTGGCTGGCTGGCTGGCTGGCTGAGTGACTGTAGGCAACGACATTCTCGAAAAGTGGAGCGCCGTTTGACCTCCTTCGCCGGCATGCATAAGGAGGAATTGGGTCACACACCTGCATCGACCTCCCCTTCTCCTTCCCTCAGTTCGTACTCGGCCACGAAGACTTCGAACTCAGCCGTAGCTCCTCTTCCTTCTCCGTCGTCATCCAAGGACAACGCCTACTTTTCTATCACACTACCTGAACTCCACACTTTTTCTCCTATGGGACATGAGTACCCAAGGGCCATAAGTAATTAGATACAAGTAAAGGAAGGGAGGGAAAGAATGAAGGAAGGAAAGACGGGAAAAGAAATAAAGCCAAGAGAAATATTACAATCGCGAAGGCAACAAGGCTGGCAGCACACCTCGGCACACCTGTCACACTATGCTTGCATCTTTAATAGGACCGATTTCACCTCCGGTAATCGTATACGATATTTTTTTTTCTCAGAAATTAACACCATCTCCAACAACAACAACAATAATAATAATAATGACAATAATAATAATAATAATAATAATAATAATAATTGCACTTATAATAATGGTAATAATAACAATAATGATAATAATATCAATAATAATAGTGATAATAATCTAAACAATAATAATAGTAATAATAATGATAATAATAATAATAATAATAATAATAATAATAATAATAATGATGATAATAATAATAATAACAATAATAATAATAATAATAATAATAATAATAATGATAATAATAATAATAACAATAATAATAATAATGATAACAGTAATAACATTAATGATAATTATATTAATAATAACAATAACACTTATAATAATAATGATAATAACAAAATAATACTCATAAAAACGATGATGATGATCACCTTCGTCATCATGGAAATTATGAAATAAAATACAAATAAATAAAAACTGGACGCATTTGTCTCCTCTGCATGACGAGTGTCTCTGCAGCAGCAGCTATTTGGGTTCGAAGGAGGAGGAAGGGGGCGGCTCCTCTCCCTTCTACGCACACTGGGAAAACGGTGGCGCGCCGACTACAACCCGAACCTCCTTTGAGCCCCTGGGTGCGCCTTCCAGCTGAATAAAATGACCTGGAGTTCAGGCCAGCGCGATTGGCAAGGTTAAGCTCATTTTGATTTTTTTTTTTTTCATTTGGATAGTTCTAACACCTTCATATACGGGGGCCCCTCCTCCCCTAGGTGACTATAAAGTCGCTTGGCACCAGCTAAAATACAACACAATTTACCGTTACTTAAAAAAAGATATAATAAAGATAATAATAATAATAATAATAATAATAATAATAATAATAATAATAATAATGATAATAATAATAATAATAATAATAATAATAATAACAATAATAAAATAAAAAATAAAATAAAATAAAAAAGGTGCACTTACCGAGTCAAGTTCTATCAGGATGATGAGAGAAGAGAGCTAGAGATTAGGGGAGGGGTGGGGTTGGAAGAGAACGAGAGAGACAAGAGATAGATAGAGAGAGAGAGAGAAGGAGGGAGGAAAGGAGGGAGGGCGAGAAGGAGGGAAGGGGGAGGGGTGAGCTGGAAGAGATGCCGGATTTGATTCGAAGGTATCCAAAAGCCAGACCGTCTCCAGCTGGCCGGGCGGTGCAGCAGTTTCCCTGAGTATAATACCCCTACACACCTGTTCCGGCACCGATGCTGGACGAGGGTGTTGTGAGAATGCTACCAAAGGGGTATTGGTAATGGGAGTAGGGAGAAGGGTGTCAGACAGCCTAACTTTTTCTGCTTCTTCTCCTCCACCTCCTCCTCCTCCTCCTCCTTCTGGCAAGGGCCAATGGAAAAGAAGATGAAGGTGAGAAGGGTGGTGAGGGGGTGGGTGGGTGGGGCGCAGTTTTTATCAGCAGGTGGGCCTGCAAGAAGCACAGCTCGTCCTCCTCCTCGTTGTCGTCGTCGTTGTCGTGTGTCTTGGCTCGCACCCAAGCGACCTCATGGCTCGTCCACTCCTTTCAGGTCACAAGGTAACCCTGCCCTGGAGCGCAGAAGCTGTGGCGACGGCGACGGAGGCAGAGGCGGCGGCGGTGGCGGCGTTACCGGCCCCTAAGGGACCCACACAGCCACGCGATAAGCGCTCAGCACCACCCGACAGATCACCCTCCACACTGTACACTATTCATCCGTAATGCTCGAGGGTTTAGAGGGTTCTCAGGTCGGGGATCAGGTGTGAAGTACGTTAATAGGTGGATAAGGTTTACGAGACGTTTCTGCACTCGTGGTCCACTGTTTTTGTAACTACGAGGGTCGCTACCTACGGGAAAGGACTCTCAATCACAACTATTAACCTGACGGAGAGCCGACCTCCACTTCTTAAGAGCAGACAAAGAGAGAGAGGCCCCTGCGTCTGTCTGTGAGTGAGACTGGAAGGCGACGGCCGCGATGATGCAACTGGCGTCTGGCACGAAGGAACTGACACTAACCTTCCCCGCAATGTCCTGGACTCCCTGGCACGGCACCCAGCGCTACACTGATCTTCTTCCTCCTCCTCCTCCTCCTCCTCCCCCAGCCAACAGCCTCCTCCTTCTCCCCCTCCGCCTCCTCCTCCACCACCACCACCACCACTAACTCCTACTTCGCCTCTTCCTCCTCCTCCCCATCCAGCGTCCGCGGCTCAATACGCCATTCCTCTCCTCGCATACACACACACACACACACACACACACACACACACACACACACACACACACATACTCTCCTCCCCTCATCCTCTCTCACACACTCGTTTACACACCCAGCCGTACTCACTCGCACACACGTGCCTCCTTACGTGTCCTCCCCGCTACACTTTTCAACTTCTTCTCAAGAACCCCCAAGTTTTGCACTTGTCCTGTCCCACAATATACTGAACACCTTCCCTACCCAAGAGGGCATGTGTAGTTCAGAGCAAAACGCTGGTAGAAGCAAGAATAGAATTGGTGCCATTCGGTAAGGAAGGGTCAAGATAGGTTTAGCTCTGAGTCACGACCATTTGAGTGAAATAGCTTGGCGACAGAAGCCACGATAGAAAGATAAGTGCCAGTCGGTAGGAAAGGGAATACTCTAGCTAAGGGGTGCCACAATTCAGATATATTGTTACAACCTTCTGTAGATGGGTAGACGACCCCAGATGATTCTATTAACCTGTTTAGTAGTACCTCAGCCCCACCTTTAACCAATTCATAACGGTTCTAGAACTTCATATCAGTGACTTGCTTTGTGCTCTGGCTAATGACTGTGTAAATGGAAGCAGACAGTCACTGAATAAAATCATCCTCCATCTACAGCACATCAAAGTGCGGTACTTGGTTGATGGGATTGAATAGCTAATCACATTTCCTGAAAAACAAAGAAAACAATAGGAGGTATACAGGTCCATAACGAAGCTAGTTGGCAACAACAAGTCCCTCAGATGTTCGTGAATTTCATTATGTATCCAACCTTCACACAAGAGTCGCCCCTCAGCATGATGGAACAACCTGGCCTGCCTTAATTTAAAGTACAAGCTGTAGAGGGCGTCATTTTGGACGGACGGGACTCTTGGAACTGCGTCAGACACATTCATTTCCTTTCCTTCAGTAGGAAGGGCGCCTGGTGGCAGCTAGATTTAAATAATTTATTCCCAGTCCAGATGTTGTTAATCCAGATGACCTGTGACACTAATACTTCACTACCGATTGAGCAGCACAAGAGAAGCAACCCAAAAATGGCTTGTTGTTAAAGAAAGATCACATTTTTTGTATCATAAAAAAACTTGGCCCTATTTCAAGAACTATAATTAGCTCTAGTTAGCAAATGAAGTCCATCCCTCTTGGTGTTTGTGCTGATACTTGAATTGGAAATAAAAATCCCCCCATTTTGAAAAAAAAAAAAATCGACAAGTTCAATTTAAAGTAGTTCATACGAATGGATATATGTTCAACCAAGTGATTGTATAAGTATATGTTCTACCAATCAAGTTTGCAATATATATAGCAGCATTTGTAAAGATTCATTATCAGACTTTTTCATTTTTGTGATACGTCATGTTACGAATATGATCTAATAAGAACACTCGTGATAACTTTGAGTATAATATTCAAGGGGAGTCGAGGAGATGTGGTCGTATAATCCCACTCCCTTGCAACGCAGTTTCTGACGAGATACATCTTTAATGTAACCTCTATATTCATAGGGTGCCCAATGCTCGACGGTGTTATAATGACGGCACCCCACATATCTACTATAAATTTCTGTTCGTTGCATTGAGGGATGCTGGATATGAAATATGCATTGAGCCACACGGTTCTGGAACCAGGAACATTAACGTTCATTTCCTTCTGAACTTTGCAAAGTCCAGAAGGGTGAGGATTGCTGGTTCCTGGTTCCAGAGATGAGAACCATACCGATAGACTTGGAATAGCAATGCCAAAGTGATCGATCACATATTTGTCAGTATTTGTTGGAAGATCCTACAGAACTGCAGGGCTTATCGGAGTGCTGAATTCTTTGGGAGTGATCATATACTTGAAATCGCAGTACTCAGATTGTGTATCAAAATCAGAAGAATCCACCTGTGTTTCATCTGGTTTGATATATTTGGCACTATTGAGGACCCTGAAGAACTGAGATACTTTCAAAGATGAAACTTCGAAAGATTCCGAGGGGTGCGTTGGAAAGGTTGAGGAGTGTTGTGGCTTCGTGTGGCTTCGCGGGAGACACTGGAGTATAAATTTAGGCCGTGCTGCCTGAACCAACACAGGAATCAGAAAAAGCCGACTAAAATTCTCATGTAGATGGAGAAGCAAATGCTCCAAAACCTAAGTAAACAAAGTATGTCTTTTTTATGTTGTACGAGTCGATGCGACGCCAAGCAATTTTGAGTCTACAGTATAACTTCAGACTTGGATATGAAGTCACTCATAGCCCCGTCTCCCTACCTGTTCACTGACTTTACATACCGAGCTTTTGGATAGCCTCTTCTCAGTGTGAAACCTTCACAATCTTCCATGCCCTTGATCTGACCTGATATATCGGAAGACAGTTCATCTGACCTACTACTAGCTCGAGGGAATATTCCCCTTTCATCCCGTCACACTACAGAATGTGGATCCTCCGATCTGGCCAACTAACTAATGTCTGTCAACTGATATCCCTTTGGCTCTCACCTGACGCAGTCATGAGCACATTCCATTTCACGTATTGTGTCTGATTATATGCAAAACGTATTTTAGTCCATTGCTTTCTTAATCAATAAATAGTTTGGTCATCGTTTTACACACACATCATTATATATATGTCAAATAAATCAGTATCATCAGTTTTTTCCCATGGCTTCCAGTAGTTCTAAACGACTTCGTTTCTGCAACTTGAAAATTCAAATGAAGGAATGTGTGATATTCTAAACAATTATTTTAGCTCAGTATTCGTAAACGAAACACCTCAAAGTGAACTCCAAACTGAAACCTGTGAAAAGTCTAGGGTGAACTTACTACGGTAAATATAACAAAAGAAAAAATTAAAAAGTTGATAAAACACCAACGCTTGACGGTTGGCACACAAGAATCTTAAAGGAAATGAAAAATGAGATTGTTGTTCCATTACAAATTATTTTCAAGAAATCCATCATATCCGGAGATGTCCCAAGAGAATGGAAGCTAGCTAACGTTACTCCCATATTCAAAAAAGGTGACAAAAATATACCAAATAACTACAGGCCTATAAGTCTGACTTCAGTCGTAGGAAAAATGATGTAAACTATTATCAGATATGCTACTGAACATCATTTAGAAAGTAAATGTTTGATAAATGATAGCCAGCATAGCTTCAGACGGAAACGTTCTTGCGTGACTAACTTACTCGAATTTTACAACACAGTTATCTTAAATTATGACAAAAGAAACAATATAGATTTAATATATCTAGACTTTGCAAAAGCTTTTGATACCGTCCCACACGAAAGACTATTTACTAAATTAGCTTCACACGGAGTAAGTGGTAGCCTATTAAGTTGGACTAGTAATTGGTTGAATGATCGAAAACAGAGTTGTTTTAAATGGCAAAACTTCTAGATGGAAAAATGTTACGAGTGGAGTTCCTCATGGTTCCGTTCTTGGGCCACTTCTATTCATAGTATATATAAATGATATAGACCACGGACTGAAATATATTGTCTCCAAATTTGCTGATAATACAAAACTGTGCGGAATGGCAAATGATCACTTAAATCAATTAGATATTCAAGAAGGTTTAGATAAATTACAACAATGGTCTGAAAAGTGGCTAATGAAATTTAACACAAGTAAATACAAGGTAATGCACATAGGTAGAAGTAACAGTAAGTACGATTACAAGTTATTTGAAAATTCGTTAACAAAAGTGGATAGTGAAAAGGATCTCGGCGAAATTATCAGTAACGATCTCAAATCATCTAAGTAGTGTATTTCAGCCTCTGAAAAAGCAAACAAGATTCTAGGACTGATTGCGCGATCTTTTGACTTCAAAAGTCCATCACTCATTAACAAGCTATATAAATCGTTAGTTAGTCCACATTTGGAATATACTGTTTCCGTATGGTCACCGAATCTCATTAGACACTGACAGATTGGAAAAAGTACAACGGCGACCCACAAAACTGATTCCAAATATAAAAAATAAATCATACGAAAATTGACTAAAACATATGAATCTGTTTTCCATAAAAAAGTGTAGACTCAGAGGTGACTTGATACAGGTCTGTAAGATTCCAAAGGGAATTAATAACATCAAAAGTGACAAAATTTTCACACTGAATGAGAAGCCAACAAGAAACAATTGTCTCAAACTGTCAGGGAATAGATTTAATTTGGAAATGTGTAGAAACAACTTCGCAAACCGTGTAGTTAATGAATGGAATAAACTTCCTGCAGAAGCAGTGCAATGTAGTTCAGTTCGAAGCTTTAAGAATTATTTAGATAAGCACCTAAGCAAGATGCTGTAATGGTTGTCATTTATTCTATATTATTTGTGTATTTGTTTTGTTATCATTTGTCGGTTTGTTTATTATCATTTGGTTGATTTTCATTAAGTATTAGTTATATGTGAATTTATAATTATTTACTATTTACCTGTTCGTTTATTATTCAACTATACCTATGCATTTATTTTATCTATTATTATTTACTTTATTATATTTTCCTTTACTCATTTATTTGTTTATTTATTTATCATTATTATAATTTTTTTCGCATCCGACCTTGATATGAACCAAAAGGTCACCTGCCATCATGCTTTGCCTTTGTAATCCTTTGTAAATCCTTTGTAACTATATGTATATATAGTAACGGTGTGAAACATTAGGCCTATCAATAAGTATACAGGGCTTTACCAAATACAATGAAAGGTGATACCCAAAAAGTATTTCAGCAGAACCTGTGTCGCAAAGAGGTGGGATTACACTACAGGCTTTGAGCTAATAATTACCCGTACACACAATGGCGTCATGGGCGTTAGTGTTCCTTAAATATCCAACTATTACCACATATGTTTACGGGCAGTGTCCCACCGATTGGGAGCAAACTGAAGGAAATGAGGATCTACACACGCAGGCCACAAACAGAAGAGGTTGGTGAAAGCCATGGAAAACATTACTTAGGGCAAGGTAAGACTGAGAGATTGTCGGTAACGCTGTAAAAATCATCAATGTATCAAATAGGGTAGCTTGGATTATGATCACTCTTTCAAATGTCTACAGGTCATAAATGGACGTGAAGTCCAAACAAAGAACGAAATAGACCTCATATTAAAAGAATGCAACAGCGTTGGGAATTTTACGGTAATAAGTTGATTTGGTTGATTCGGTCAAAGGTCACGAGCTCTCCCCCCCTCAATTTATCATAGCAACAGTCACGTGATCTTGGTTTCCACTCACCCTGTATAGTTTGGAGAAGAGTAAGTCGACTCAAATTGGTAGTTTGAACAATTTTACGATCTTACTCCTTCTGATGTATGTTGCTCCAATGATATACAATGAACATTTTCAAAAAGTTTGTGAAATCATTTCAGCAGGCGATTATACTGAATACATTTAGGCGCAATTTCTTCATGAAGGCAATTCTTAAGGTGCTTCCAGTAGAATTTCCTCTTGTGAGATTTGATATGCAAAGAGCAAAATGAAGAGGCGAAAAGTGAAATTCCAGGGATGTAAGCAAAGAATTATTGGGAAAGGCTCGGGGTATCCATAAGCTAACTATATCAGCTCAACACGTGATACCATTGCTGCTAAAAATCACTGAGAAATAAAAACAAAACAAGACAAATGACCCAAACGTTTTCATCTATTTATACATTTAAGGTACACAGAAACAGTTGAAATAAGCAAAAAGCATAACACCATGCAAAGAGAGAAATAAAACTGTGAGAGATCAATGATGTTACTCAACCCAAGCATATGTTATGACCTAAGTCTATCTTCACCATCATTTTTTCAACAGAATCACCTAACTTATACAAGTTCATGTTTCGGTCCATGTTGTGGTCAAAAGACTGTTTAATATGACAAGATTCAATCATATTTCTTTACAATAAATCGCCCCAAGCCTTGGCGGCTTATGATGATCCTAAAAAAAAAAGATAATGATTTATATATCACCAAGGCTGACACAAATATTATGTGGTAATTGTATGTAAAAAGGCATATGTTGATAGAATTTGTTTTGTTCGATGACGAAATTTATACTAAACTTAACAAAAAATCTTTTGGAGTCTGTCAACAGTAATTTTAATCATAACCTTAAAAAGTATTTTAAAAATCATTATCATTTTGTTAAACGTTTTTCCTTAGTGTCTTCATCATTATACGGTTTGATCAAAACATATACACTTGATAATCCAGCTAATCGATTATATGCACAAGGGCATCCATTTCACACACTTATTCTAAGATCATACGGCTAGCAATGATGTTACCTCCTTTTTCACACGGGTTCCCGTTAATTAATTATGTATCTTCAGGATGAATTGATGAAACATAATTTACTCCCTTCCTGTTAACACACATTAATCTAATTAATCTATGTTGCAGATTCAAAGTTTTCTTTCAATAGAAGATTTTACACCCAAAAATTCTGGCACAGCTATGGGGACTCGTCTGTCCCCAGTGCTTAGCAATCTGAACATGGATTTCTTTTTCTACATTGGTTTAAACTGAACATTCTCCCCACTTTCCAGATGTCAATTGGTACAGAGATGTGGATGGTAAATATCTTATATGTTTGGCCTGATAACCATCAAGTTCGCGACAGAAGTCGAACGCAACAACAGCTCGACATTTTTGGGTGTCACGGTATATACGAGAAGAAATCATTTCAAGGAAGTCTATCATACGTTCACTATTATTCTGCTTATCATCACAAAATTAAACTTTTAATTTCCCATCAACATTTTGAGAAGTTTGAAAATCTGTAGTCCCGAATTTCCAGATGAAGAGGTTAAGAGAATAGACATAGCATCTAGCTTAAAGTGTCCATTTGGTTGATACAGAGTGAGTTTGGATTAACAATTTCTGTTTACTATCACAAAATTAAACTTTCAGTTTTTATCAATATTGCAAGAAGCCCCGAATTTGTAGAGAAAGAGGTTGAGAATCAGGCATAGTATTTAGCTTAAATATACAATTGAATGATACAGCGTTGATTTGAGATTAACAAGCTCTGTCACTGGGACTCGAATCCATGGCTATGCAACTGCTTACCACAAAGCAAGAATGTTACCGTTGCGCCACGCTGAACGTCTAAAAGTAATAATCTGGAACTTGATTTGACCATTCCCCAACAACACTCGCGTGGTACAGTATGTAATCTTAATTTCATCGAGTTTTGTCAGCCTCGATTTTAATCAGGGAGTCTTGGTATGGTTCATATGGAAGGGGGAATTTTAATCATAAAAACTTTTTCGCTTTACCTTTCCATGAGAATATGGTGGGAATCTCCTCATATTCTAAGAAAAATCAATATCAACCTCATAAAAATATTCCCGTTTTTAGAAATGGAATTGTGTTTACGGAGTGTGGAAAAGGGTATATAGAACAAACAGGTAAAAAAATATTTAAGGCTAAAATAACAACTGTCCAGTGGGATTTTTTTTTTTTTTTTTCTTTTTTTTACATGTGAGAGATAATGCTCATGTCCATGACTGGGACAATACCTTGTCGCATTAAACAATCCTCTAAACACAATATAAGTATGGGACTGTATAAGCTGGATTAATCATTCTATCACCAAGAAAAGTGTATGTAAGGCAGGAAGCCGAGCACAGCCTAGAATAGTCCTATGTCACTCGGGTTGAATAAGGTACGTGTGACTTCTCCCATTTCCCTTCTCGATTTGCCTGATCTTATATCGTTTGCCTTTCTCGACTGTCTCTACGTACGTACCCTGTAACTCCGTCCCTCCCGCCTCCTCTCGGACTGGACGCCGGACGTGGCTCCATTTTAATTGCTGGCAACAACCATTACCACTGATGGCAGTGGCTATTACCGGAGGAGGAATAAGAGGAGGAGGAGGAGGAGGAGGAAAAGGAGGTGCCTTCATGGGTTCGACTCCCGCATTCCAAACGCATGTGGCCAAAGGTGATAGCTTGGCATTACAAAGGATTACAAAGGCGGAGCATGCCGACAGGAGACCTTTTGGTCCATATCTAGGTCGGATGCGAAAAAATCCTAATAATAATAATAAATAAATAAAAACTATAATAATGTATCAAATAAAATACATAAATAAACGCATAGGCACAGTCAAACAACAAACAAACAGGTAAATAGTAAATAATAATAAACTGACATATAACTAATAATAAATGAGAATCAAACAGACAAATGATAACAAAACGAAAACAAATAACCGTAGATATGCTCTTCCTTTTATCATATTTCAATTTGGGTTAGATTTTGTCTGACCATCTCTCAATCTGTGCTTAGCTTCTGTGTTATTTTGTTTACACACTGACAAGCAGGAATATAGATTTGATTTGGCATCCACTGATCTTTCATAACATCTAAAGGACTTCTTTTCATGAACAAAAACCAGCTCTGCGGGCGACATTAGCTAAACTGTACTGAAAGGCTGTAGGTGCTGGAAAAAGTAGAGATAACCATTTCTGATATGATCCGTGTTCATGCAGGCATCTCTTAGGAGTAGTATCAAGAGCTCCATGAAATCTTTCTGAAGCACCTTGTGAATGCGAATGACTGATGCAGTGTTTTATGCCTAGTTTAGAAAGTGTCTAAACTGTTAAAGACATAAGATTACATAGGAAAACCAATTGCAAAGCAATTTGATTAGTTCTAGGAATATAGCTATGACTCACATTCTCCAATGGAATGGTTCCTGTAAATCTGGTATTTGCACACAATATAACTAAGTACAGATGTTCTTCCTTTGACGAATGTGATGATTCTACAAAACTGATGATGACCGAAAAGAAAGGCTCCTCCGGCACGATGAACTAAATGAGTGTTCCAACCATTTGCCAAATTTTACAGGTTTTGCAATATCAAGCAACATCTCTACGGAGATTTGACCAATGGAAGTGATATTAGCACGAACTATAAGTATCCTTAGGTGTCCAGCAAAGGGAGTGTAGTGTGGCATGCTTAGAATTGTTTCAGTAGGAATTAGGGACTAAGGTCATTCTAGGACTAAGTCAAAGAAATATGGGCCTTTTCGTATGAGCACACTCTCAGAGGCATAATGGCATCGAGACTACCACACGAAATCTTCTTTAGGCCCGCTCTGGTCAAACAAAGAGGAAAGGCTTCACTATCACTTTGAACCTCTTCGTGAAAGAACTGCCAGGTCGGTGTCCATTAAGGAACTTGAACTCTGACTTTTAGAGTGTGAGTGCGTGATAGCACACACACAGGACACTGGGTACATGCAAGGTGTCTGTGCACAAACTTTATTCTCCCGTTACCAAAAGGGAAATGAAATGAACTTTGTTTAACTGATATTTTTTCGGCCCCCCTACTCCACAAATAATTAATATTTTTGTTTGTGAGGAAGATATAATTCTGTAGGAGTAAAGCGTAGGTTAACAAGAAAGTCTATCTGGGTTTAGTATCTCTTAAGACAGATGGGATGACGTTAACGAGTTACTGTTGCAGAAATGATCCCTTGGGAAATAAAAGGTGATGTCATAAATTTGAGCATCAACGGAACAAGACAAGTCAAGGCAAGACAAGAGTCTTACCTGGAAGGTTTGAAAGGGATTACAGAATGGAATAGACTTAATAACCATGTAATGAGCGCAACCGGTTGTTTAAAGAGAAGGTTAAATAACTTTATAGATCGGGATAATAGGAGGTAATGGACATGGACCTGCCTAGTGTAGGCCTTATGGTCTCCTGCAGTCTCCTTCATTCTCATGTTCTGCTATGTTCATTTGGTCTTATTTTCCGGGAGGACCTTTTTATCATTGTTGTCTTCTTTGTTATTATTATTACTCAGCACCGACTTTTGGGGGAACTGATTAAACAATCCCTTTTTGTAATTAGGTGTGAAGCACCCATGGCGTTGACATAGCTAAAATGAGGCAATGATGATTTAAGATTAGGCTTATTTGAGGGGAAAGGTTCGATATTCTGATATGGAATCTTAGATACTGTTCCCATATTGGCGGTTTTTGGTTTACCGCTATTACAATTAATTTTTGGGCCTTTCTACACGACATTTCATTCAATGGTACGTTTATCAAATGGGAAATATTCATCAGCAAGAGTGGCTGCTCTCGTGAATATACATCACCTGTACGTTAAGTGGAAATAAAGTCGCAAGTTGTAAGGTCAAACAAATTTACTCCAAGAAAACGAAAAAGGGGCCTTAAACCCTCTTCCTAACTTTTCATCGTCACAGTCTCATTTCCTTATCGCTGAAACTCTAAACGACTTCCATTAGCTTTCGTGAGTCCGCCACTGTCTTGATGTAACATTTTGTTTGAACCCGCTTCGGAGTGACAAAAATAAATAAATAAATAAATAAAAATGATAAAATAAAATAAAATAAAATAAATAAATAAATACATAAATAAATAAATAAATAAAATAAATATATGTATACATATATCAATCAATCAATCAATCCAATCAGCCATCCTGAGTCCACAGCTGAACAAAGGCCTCCTTCATAGCTTTCCATGATTCACACGACCGCGCCATCCTCTGCCACGTCACTCCTGCAAACTTCTCAATCTCGTCTCTCCACCTTCTGTCTGGTCTCCCTCTTCCACACTTCCCATCTCGCGGCGTCCACTCAGTAACACACTTGCTCCATCGCTCATCAGTCATACGCACTAACTTACCTGCCCAATTCCACTTCCTCTCTTTTACTGCCTCCACAATATCTTTCACTCTAGTCTGCTCTCTCACCCAACTTGCTCTCTTTCGGTCTCTCAGCGTTATTCCCATCACTGATCTCTCTATTCTCCTCTGTGATGTCCTTAGTTTTGATTCCATTGCTTTCCTTAGTTTCCAAGTCTCACACCCATAGATTATTGCTGGTAGAATGCATTGATTGTAAACTTTACGTTTCAAACATAAAGGTAGAGAGCCTAGCAGGATCTTAATATACTTACCAAACACTTTCCAACCAATTGTAATGCGTCTTTTTATTTCATTATCATGATCTTTCGTCACTTTCACCATCTGGCCTATACAATTATACTCTTCAACTTCCTCAAGACTCTCATCATCAATTACAATCTCTTTACTTTGAACTTTGATATTGAACATTACTTTAGTTTTACTTTTATTAATTTTTAAACCTACTTTCACACTTTCCTTGTTTAAATCACTCAGCATATCTTGCAAGTCTTCTGCTCTTTCTGAAATAAGAATGATGTCATCTGCAAATCTTAGGTGGTTCAAATATTCGACATTAATCTTTAAACCTTTCTTTTCCCAACTCAGCCTTTTGAAAATATCTTCCAAGCAAGCAGTAAATAGTTTCGGTGAAATTGTATCGCCTTGCCGTACTCCTTTCTCGATCTTTTCTGTATCTTTATGTAGTCGAATTATAGCGGTACCTTTCGCATAGATATTTTCTAAAACTTTTACGATCTGTTCGTTCGTACCCTGCTTGCGTAGCGAGTTTAGTATTGCTATTTGTTCTACCGAGTAAAAGGCCTTCTCGTAATCTACAAAAGCTAAACACAGGGGTATATTGTATTCTGTCGTTTTCTCGATTAGTTGGTTCATCGCTCCTAAAGCCTGCATGTGTGTGTGTGTGTGTGTGTGTGTGTGTGTGTGTGTGTGTGTGTGTGTGTGTGTGTGTGTGTGTGTGTGTGTGTGTGCGTGCGTGTTCTTTTTTATTCACCATCAGGATATTTCATTCAGCCATTGATGTGTACATAGCCTTCGTTATTTTTTTTCTCCTGGACGCTGCACACCGAATTACTCTCCAACGTTTTACCCTTTTAACCTTTCAAAGGCTCAAGGTTCTTCGTCTGTGCCGGCCGTAACCCTTTTTTTTTCTGCGAACCACAATACGGCTGAACTCCAAGTTAATTTTTCCTCCGACATCTTACCTCCAACCTCCAATTGAATAACTAGAATATGACTTCGCTTACAGAAGTGTAGATTTCTCCAAGAACATTTCATCAGCATGTCCAACATTCGTATGGGTTTACAATATCTGACTTCATCATTCAGCTTTGCTATTATATATGACGGAAAGATCATTTGACATTTGGAGATTTGAAAAAGAGAATATTGTAATTGAAGCGTTTTTACAAATCAAACGACGAACTCGCAAAGATCGTCTCTGGTGAAGTCTATGTAAACCCAGTGTGATAATGGCTCTAACTTGATAATAACCTCCCCTCTAGTCACCTTATATATATATGTGTGTGTGCATATATATATATATATATATATATATATATATATATATATATATATATCCAATTTCCAGTATGAAAAGAAAAGAGAACAGCCCCTTCTATTTATGGACTACTTTGAAAAGACCTGGGCAAAGCTGAATAAATTCGCCTGCTGACAAACATCTTTTACCGCCCCGACTGTGATACAGAGGGATGGGTGATCAACTTCATAGATGGCTTTCCTTGACTCTCGGTTTTATTCGGCCTTGCGGACGACCGACACCCTCTAATGAGCACCTTGACAGGTAGAGTGAACTTGTAGCATTTCTTCCCTTCTTACTGGGTCTCGAAAACTGGTTTTTTATCAAGTTTTGGGTGACGCCCTCTACCCGTTTTTAATGGCCTCTGGGGTCATCAGCTCCACAAGAGTGTACGTACGGTCTGGGACCCATAAATTCAATTTTCTAAATTAAGTTTCGGGGTTCCAGATCGCGAGGCGTGAGAAGGTTCGGACGAGTTTACCCCCCCAGCTCAACCCTCCCATACCCACCCCGCCCCTGCCCCAGCCTTCACCGCGACGATGTCCTCTACATACCTCTTCCTGGCTCGTAGTGGTTCACGATGAGGCGAAGGGAGCCAGACTCGAGGCAGAATCGGATCTGGAACGGTCGATGCGCACCCGATTCTGTCCCTACCCCCACCCCACCTCACCCCTCCACTCCCCCTGTCCCCTCAGCTGAACAAAATCGTCTATTCGAATACAGACACTCCTAAACTGACGAACGAGTTACGTTCCGAACGGCCGTTTTTAACTTGAAATGTTCGTAAGTCGTTATTCAACATTATTTTAAGGGCACTCAAATCTATATGCATAAGTGTGTTATAAAATCAATACATGTTTCTTATCCTAAAACACATTACAAATGACATAAAACACAAAAATAAATTGTACTTCTAATACTTTAATGTTGAATTTTTTACCTTTGAAATTGGTAGGCTTGAGACTTAGTTCATATTTCTGGAAGTTCGTAAGTAAAGGAGCATCTGTATTCATAAAATGGCGTCACCGTAAAAAAAGAAAAAGAAAAAAAAAAAAAAAAAAAAAAAAAGGGGGGGGTGGACTTTGAGGGAGATTGAAGATGACCTGAGTTTTTAATAGCTTCATCTCGGCTAGCCCCTCTACGAACTTTGTTCTGGATAAAGATGTGGTTTTTATTCGGATGGGAGCCGAACCACGGGCCAAGAGGGTAGTAGTCGATATCAATTACCTCCCATAACACCCCCCCCCCCCGAGCTCGACCTAAAGAGGGTACTTGGCAAACTTGGTTTTCCTTGCAAAACGATTCCATTCACATCAAGGGTGGGATCAACACACGGAAATGCTGAGCAATGCGGACCGCAGGAGGGGCGTGGAGGGTCCTACAGAAAGTCAAAGAGGAAGGGAGGAGGACGAGCATGGCCAGATGGTGGGGGGTGGAAGAGGAGGAGGAGGAGGGTGGAACAGGAGGAAGAAGACCCCCAAAAAATAAAAAGAATAGGGATAATGAACACGAAGAAGAGGAGAAAGAGGAAGACGGGGAGGAAGTGGAGTTTGGTGAGGACAAGGTGGAAAGGGAGGAGGAAAATGAAATGGAGAGGGGGAATGGAGGATGGCAAGGGAAATATAAGATAGACAGGAAGTGGAGGACGGGATAAAAAAAGAGAGGTGGGGAGGAGGAGGAGGAGAAGGAGGAGGAGGAAGAGGAGAGAGTGTAGGATGGTGAGGAAGAGGTAAGGAGAAAGATGAGGAGTAGGAGTAGGTGGAGGAGGAGGAGGAGGAGAGAAGGATGGGGAAGAGGAAGAATAATAATTGGAGTAGGAGGGAAAGGTGGAGGGGGGAAGATGACGATGATGAAAAGGAAATGGAGGGAGATAGGAAATGGAGGGAGATGGCAAGGGAAATACGAGACAGACAGGAAGGAAGCGGAGGACGGTATGAAAGGGGACACGGGGGGGGGGAGGGGGAGAAGGAGAAGTAAAAATATAGGATGGTGAGGAAGAGGTTAAAAGGAGGAGGAGAAAGAAGAGGAACACGAGGGGTGGGAGGAGGAGGAGACTGAAGAGGAGGAAGATCTGAAGGAGGTCGTGGAAGAGGAATAAGAGATGGAGGAGGAGGAGGAGGAGAAGGACAAAGAAGATTATGACGTGGAGGATGGAGAAGAAGTGGTGAGGAAAAAGAAAAGGTATGAGGAGGAAGGGGAAGTGTAGGATGGCGAGGAGGAGGTAAGGAGGGGAAAGTGGAGGAGCTGAAGTAGAAGATAGAGAAGGGGATGGAGGAAGTGAATGAGGTCTGGGAGAAGGAGGAGGAGGAGGAGGAAGAGGAGGAGGAGGAGGAGGAGGAGGAGGAAGAGGAGGAGGAGGAGGAGGAGGAAGTGAAGGATGGCGATGTTTGTATGTGTGTGCGTGCGCGCACGTACAATAATAGTAATAATAATAATAATAATAATAGTTTTATTGAGTTAATAGTGATACAGTGCCAATATACTCGTTTGTGCTGATTTTAGGACTAGACTAATTTGAGTTAATAATGTACACTATGGATGGACTGGCGCTGTTCTTGTAGCGGTCAGTCATCGGTGCTCTGATGGGTACAATTTTGTTGTTGTGCCTTGTAGCATGGCGCGGTGGGGGAGCATCAGGCTATAGACCGCAGGACTCAGTCTGACAACAAGAGGTGAACTGACCCATGGGCTCCCTGTACGTAACATATTATATATGTACATGTGAGGTGGATCAACGCCTGGGTCTCCTGTCCAATTCCCTCCCTCATTGGTCCGTAGTATAACAACTCCCAGGATCACCTGGATAACTCATCACGCCCAATTCTGATGTCATCTGTACACTACGCCTGCTGACTGATTGGTTCAATCTTTTACGGTGATTGATTGCGTGTCGTCGTCACTTCAGGGCAACTGGAACAAGTTTCAGTAGCTGCTACTGTTATTGATACTGCTTCCTGTGCTTTGTTTCCATGAGAATAACTTTATTTCATATTTCTTAGGTCATGCTACTGCCGATCTCTCTCTATCTCTCCCGCTCTCTTATACATTTAAAAGGAGTACCAGTGTATAATATTTCACTGGTCTCGTCCCTGTGAAGAGCACAGGACTTAGAGACCAACATCTCTTCTCTACTCAACTTAAGTGATGTACAACATACCTACCATCTAAGCGTGAGTTAACAGCCTTCGTTAACGTTTTGTTCCCATCTCTCCTTCCTTCAATCACCAACGCTGGGTTTACCTTTTTTTCTCGCTATCTGGGCGAAGTACACTTACCTGAAATATAAAAGAAGAACATATAAAAAGCTACTCAGGAAAATATTCATTGTGATGTTTTTTTTTTTATTAATGTTCGATATTTCGATTGTTGAGACTCTCTCCTTTTAAAGTATGGGACACTGAGCTGCATCCTCTTTTCGTGAGCCTCCTCCTAGGGCAGGGATGGGGAACCCTTGGCACATGTGCAAAACCCAGCACAGAAACTAATTTCATCTGGTACGCAAAACCTAAAGCTTACCTTAAAAAACAACTAATACTAATACAGGGTGACTCCCTTCCCCCCCCCAAAAAAAAAATGGAGCTCCATCTTTCAATAGGCCTCATTTCTTAATCTTTTTTGCAAGAATTGAATGGAACTTTGGTGATAACTAGTTTATTCTTAATTTTCTACAAGAATTGAATGAAACTTTGGTGATAACTAGTTATCACCAAAGTTTCATTCAATTTTTACAGAAAATTAGGAAATGAGGCGGCCTATCAAAAGTTGTTGGGACTTTTTTTTTGAGTGGGAGGCACCCTGTAAATCTCCAACTTCTTTTGTATGATAACCACATGCTGCGCTGGGTGGCGAATTGGAGTCATTAGAGGTGAATGGAGGGGAACCATAGTCTATGTTGGCCTATAGGCACGCAAGAATATTTTGTATCAAATATTGGGCTAATTTTGGCACCCACGCCGCTAGAAAAAAAAAATGTTCCCCTTCCCTGTCCTGGGGCGACACGGCGATTCGGATTTGCGCCTCGAACCTCAGTCACCGCTTTGTTTGTTCCCCTTCCTGGACACGCGAGACTTTCCCAAACAACAACACTCACAAGGGGAGAGAGAGAGAGAAAGAGAGAAAGATAGACAGAGAGAGCGAGGAGGAAGTGGAAGAGGAAGAAGGGGAAGAGAGACTGAGAACACAAACACACACTTATGTGGGAGAGCTCTTAACCTCTCCTCTTCGTAATTAACACCTTTCTGATTTTTTTAAAGCCCCTTCTACTACTATGCCTTGTATCTTCCTTTTCAAGTCAAGCTAGCCGTTCAGTGTTGTCCCTATACATAGCATCATCGTCAATTTTCGTTTTTATCAACCATTTTCAAATCAAAACCTGTATGCCTCTGAATTCACTCACATATTACATCATGGCTCGTGAACATCACACTTTATATGCGAAAATAATAGGTATTAACCCATGTTCTATTTTATATCATTCCTAATGTACACAAACATTATGATATACAACTAATCACAGTTGTTTAAATACATAATCAATATACGTTAATAGCTTATGTAAACAATATGTAAGTGTAATCTAGGAAGCTCAGAAACTCAGAGAGAGAGAGCGAGAGCGAGAGAGAGATGGAGAGAGAGAGAGAGAGAGAGAGAGAGAGAGAGAGAGAGAGAGAGAGAGAGAGAGAGAGAGAGAGAGAGAGAGAGAGAGAGAGAGAGAGAGAGAGAGAGAGAGAGAGAGAGAGAGAGAGAGAGAGAGAGAGAGAGAGGGGGGGGGAAGGGAAAGTATTTCGTCGTCAATTACCAGCGTTTCTATCCTTGGGAACAATATTGCACCGAAGAGGAGGGAGATTCAGAGAGAGAGAGAGAGAGAGAGAGAAATAGAAGAAGCTATAAACAACGGAAGCTGCCAAACAAGCTCCAAATGACTACACAAGAATCCGTATGAAGGAGTACAGTAATTTCCAAGGGGCTGTTGTACATAAATGCAGAGATCATTCAAAAGAGAATAAAAGGAATACCGACAATTGGTACGGAAAAGGTTACGTGAGAGAGGCTGCAACTCATGCCATACGGACAGGGGTGCCACAGAAATGGAAAAGTCTGCTGGCGGCTTTTCAAAATGAAATATTGGGACCCTCCACGGGATGACTAGTTCATTTCGAGCTAAGGGGGAAGTTGTCATGGGAGCAATGGACTCTGGACTACCTAGGACAAACCACCCACTTACGCAGGATCGGTTTTTGTGGGAGGGGAAGAGAAGACTGTAGGGAAATGAAATAATAGTCGAGTATAAAAGGGGTCTATTGCCGCTGAGCACTTTTAAAGGCCTTTTATAAGGGTTTGTACCGTGACTCAGGAGGCCTGTGGCAGAAGACTTGGACATCGAAGCTTCTATCTATATCAATTAAAAGCGGTGTAAATGGTGGGAACCATTGTTGCAGAGAAAGGGCAATAACGCGCAGGAATTGGGAAGCAACTTCCTGACAACTATTTCGATTCGTCGCCGACGACGGCGGAGGCGGAGGCGGCGGGCCGCAGCGGCAACGACGCCAGCAAAAGCGACGATAACGAAGTTCGGCGACGTCGACGACAGCGGTGAAGGTGACAACAGTGACGACGAAGACGTGGAACTGAAACCAGGACAATTCTCTAATATCTCGGGAGATAAAAAGAGAAAACGAGGACAAGGTAGGAAAGAACAGAGGGGGAGGAGGAACACAAGGAGGAGCAAGGGTAGGGGTAGAGGGAGAGGGAGAGGGAGAGGGCCTTGTGTAAAACAGGAATTGGGGTCGCAGATTAGTGATCTTTCCTATCCTCGGGAATCAGTTCGATTCCAGGTTTCAAGGCTTTTAAGTCTGTTGGTGTAGTGGGTTAAAGCTTTGTGAAGGTGATCTTACGGGTGGCCGAAAGCAGTGGGTTCGAATCCTGCATGTGACTGTCATAAAAATGATCGGATTGATGTCGCTGTTACTAGCTAATTTCTCTCTCATATATATATATATATATATATATATATATATATATATATATATATATATATATATATATATATATAATACATATTAGGTATATAATATATATATTATATATATGTATATGTATATAAAACATAGATACATATAATATTATATATATATATATATATATATATATATATATATATATATATATATATATATATATATATACTAATTCTACCATGCTTTACATGGCCTAGGTTTCCTGGGTCCATTAGCGAATGGCGCCCAGTAGTCGCTTTGGAAGCCTTTCCACCAGCATAGCCCGCTTCATATGGCCCTGCAGGCAGTGCGTCCCAGCATGAGTGCCAAGGCATTCAACGTTGAGAGGAAAAAAAATCATAATTTTCTCGACACTGACTGTTTAGTCAATGGGAGACGGTTTTAACTCAATACTTACCAAGTGAATGCCTTCATTTAAACTTTGAATACTATTTTATTTTTATTTTCGTTTACTTTTAAACTATTCTGAGACTTTCTTTGCTGACAAACTAAACATATCTTTCAAATCTACCATTTCTACGAAGAGAATGATGTCGCCCGGAAATGGTCATTTCCCTCTTATAAAAGGCGTGGCAGAGTCAAAATATAAACCCACCCTACAGCCATCCAATTGCCCATGCCCTGTCGTCCTTCCCATCTGAGCTCCTTGTGGTCAGTTGTTCAGAGGGTAGCGCCTCCACAGCAGAGCCCAACATCAGAAGCTGGTTTACCCCCATACTTCATTACAAAGCAACCCCCCTCACCCGACTCTCATCCATTCGAAAAATTATACAGAGAAGACCAAAAGAATCCCTTCGGACAGCGTCATTTCTTCATCAATTTATAACCACTCTGTATTCACGCCTTTCCTTTGTCCTTTCCTTTCCTAACTCGACAGATCTCTTGCATCCAATGGCCCCTTCATGTTGTCGATCCATCTTATTCTTGGTCTTCCCCTCAAGTCCACTCCATCCAATTCTCACTTCCTACACTCGTTTTGCTAGTTTTTCTTCATACATTCTTTCCATATGTCCAAGCCATACCATAATTTTTTGATCCACTCTATCTCCCAACTCTCTTTCTACCTTCATTCTCCACCTCAACTCCCCATTTCTCAACCTGTTCATCCTCGTAACACTTACCATAATTCTTATAGTACTTTAATAAAAACACGTTTAATATTTTTTGTTTCTTTCAAATAGTTGAGTTCCGCTTCCAAAGCCTCTTGATTGGTTTTCATATAAAACTTTACTTTGTCTATGTGTAATGATCTTAGGAAATACTTTTATTTTTCATCTGAAAATAATTTTTGTTATCCTTTATTCTATCCAAATTATTTTCTTTTTGAAAGCTTATTAACTTTTTTAACCTTGAAAAATAATTTTCCACGTAAGACCTATAATTCTATTGTCACTACCTAAGTTATTTCACTTATAGAAGTAACTTTGCTCACGCCGTTGCTTTCGTCAGTTAATACGAAGTCTATTATTTCTTTGTTGTTTTATTTGGATTTTTTGAAATCCAATTACTACCTACACTGTTTTACAACAATCTGCGGTGTGCAATGTTTCCAATAGTACCAGTTATTATGGGGCTTTTTCACGACCTAATATTCATATTAAGCTACCAAGGTTTTGGCGAATTTTTAAACTTGGTTTCATAATAATCTTTTATGGCTTTGCTTTGTAAATGACAGTTAGGGGTTTCAATAGAGTAATCCTTGTCACCCCTGTATATGACTGAATTCCACAGTCGTCATGCAGAGTCGTCGGCGTTTCGACAGGCCGGTTTTCACCATGAGGTGGGAGGTTTTCCTTCTTTGCAGTAAATGATGAGGGAGGTTATCTGGTTAGGATTTGTTGGTTCGACGTTTTAGTTGTTGTTTGTAATGTTATCTTTTCTTTTCTTTTATAATATGTTGATATGAAGTTATTATATTAAAGCTTGATCTTTTCTAGATTGGCCTATGGGTATAACTGTTGAAGGTGCCATTTGTGCATGGGTTGTTTTATTGCGTTGTTTACTTCACTACTTTTGCAGCCATTGTCTAATAACACTTATGTAAGACTAATTCAATGTGTGAATGCCCTAATTATGTATACATTGATGGTTGACTTAAGGTAACGCTGTGACCATTCACTATTGTTGTTGTTGTTGTTGTTGTGGCGATGTCCCTTATCGGTTTCTTTTAACTAAATCGTCCACAAAAAAGGGAGACGGCCTTCCTCAGACTCCTCAGAGGTAAAGTAAAGCTCAGAAGCATTGCTGAGTCGTTGAATCAGGTCAGGTCAGGTAATTCTTGATGATTTCTGACGCGGATAAATACGTATGTCGTCTATGTAACGACCGTGCAAGGAGGGGCAGTTATTACCTAGTCTTTGTCTCAACTGTACCTATGTAGAAGTGTGCAAAGAATACTACAGGAAGGCTACCCATAGCAATTTCGTCGTATGTATGAATGTATGTATGTATGTATGTATGTATGTATGTTTGTACGTATGAATGTATGAATGTATGTAAGCATGTAAGTATGTATGAATACATTATACTCGTAGGCAGGTAGGTAAGGTATGTATGTATGTATGTGAGGTGGAGATGAGAGAAAAAGGGTGAGACAGACAGGCAGATGAAAGGACTGGAGTGAGTGAGGGAGGAAGAGAAGAAGGGAAGGAGGAAGGTAAAAAGGGAGGGATATGAGAGCGAGGGAAAGAGAAGTAAGGGAAAGGCTGGAGAAAGAAGTAATATGGCAATATGGACAGGAGGAAGAGATCAAAGAATTCAGAAGAATGGTAAAGAAAACGGGAGACAATAGAACAGTTGAAACGAAAGGAAGGAAAAACAAGAGATGTTTAGTCAAAAGGAATGAATGAAAATGGATGGGGAGGGAGGAAGGAAGGGCAAACATTGTGTTACGGCATGATTGATAGCAGTCCAGTCCTGAGTGACGGTGTGTGTGTGTGTGTGTGTGTGTGTGTGTGTGTGTGTGTGTGTGTGTGTGTGTGTGTGTGTGTGTGTGTGTGTGTGTGTGTGTGTGTGTGTGTGTGTGTGTGTGTGTGTGTGTGTGTGTGTGTGTGTGTGTGTGTGTGTGCGTGTGTGTGTGTGTGTGTGCGTGTGTGTGAGTGCGTGCGTGTGAGTGCGTGCGTGTGTGTGTGTGTGTGTGTGTGTGTGTGTGTGTGTGTGTGTGTGTGTGTGTGTGTGTGTGTGTGTGTGTGTGTGTGTGTGTGTGTGTGTGTGTGTGTGTGTGTGTGTGTGTGTAAGATCACAGCATTACCCATAGATCGGGCCATATATAAGCTCTGAGCTCTCATTCGGTAGGATGATAGCTGTCGATCACGAGTACAACACGTGAGTCAAGACTGTGGTGAATCACACACACACACACACACACACACACACACACACAGACACACACACACACGCATGTACACATAAAACTTGTACTGAGGGTGCGAAAGTGAACCCCTCGTATGCTACGGGAGACTCAATAAAAAGTCGAGCAACAGGTACGAGGTGGACTGACCCTCGTGGCCTGCGGAAGGCAAGAAAAGAGAAAAGAAGAGAAGAAAGGGAAAGGTAAGAAAGATATGGAAAGGGAAGAGAAGGGACGGTAAAGGAAAGGAAATGGAAGAGAAGGCAGGGAAGAAAAAAGAAGAAGAAAAGGGATGTGAAGAGAAGTGAAAGGGAAGGAAAGGAAAGGAAAGGAAGGAAAAGAAGGAAGGGGAGGTTTGTGTACAGCAATTAGAGGGAAGGGAAGGGAAGCGAGTAAAAGGAAAGGAAAGGGTAGAGAATGGAATGGGAAGGAATGCATTGGAAAGGGAAGTAAAGAAAAGATAGCTATAGGAAAAAAGGAAAGGGAAGAGGCAGGGAGGTGAGATCAGAGGAAGAAATGAAAGCAAAATGAAACGGAATGGAATGGAAAAGGAGTGAAATGAAGTTATGGGAAGGAGAAATAGAGGAAGAGAAGACCAAGGAATGAATAAAGAAGAAAGGGGCTAGACAACAAGGAAGGGGAAGAGAAATGGTGGCGAGATAAGAAAAAGAAAAGGAAGCGAGGGAAAAGTGTAGAAAAGGAAGAAAGAGATGGAGGAATATAGGTAGGAAGGCAAGCAGAGGGAAAAAAGGGAAATGGAAGGGAGGGGAAAGAAAAGGAAGTGCAGAGAAGGAAAAAGGAGGGACCCACCACGAAGGAAGTTACGTTTCTTTACTCGTATACATATAATTAATTCCCCTCGTCGCCCCAAGGGGGTCCGGCGTCAGTGGTAAAATGAAAAGTGACACCCGAGTCCGTCGGGAGGGGGAAAGGGGGGAGGGGGACGAATAAAATAGTGTGGCGGCAGACAGAATGAGAGAAAAAAAAATGATTGGGCACAAAAGGCGTTACTGGTCAACGACGATCACGGGGTTCCTGCGGAAGACAAGGATAAAGAGGAGAGAAAAGAAGACCATGAAGAGTGAGAAGAGGAAGAAGAAAGATGAGAAGGAAAAGAAGAAGAAGGAGGAGGAGGAAAAAAAGGAGGAGCAAAAGGGGGAGGATGGAAGAGGACGACGACAACAAGTAGGAACAAGAAAAAGAAGCTAAGGAGGAGGAAGAGGAGAAGAGGGAGGAGGAAGAAAAAAAGGGGAAGAAAGAGGAAGAAGGAGAAGAGGACGAAGAAAAGGAAGAAGGGAAAGAAAAAGGAAGAGGTGAAGGAGGAGGAGGAAAAAAAAAAGAATGAGGAGGAGGAGGAGGAAGAGGAGGAGGAGGAGGAAGAGGAGGAGGAGAAAACGATCCACCCAGCCAGGGACATTTTACTCGTGTCCTAAAGGAGCAGAGGAAAAGAAGGAAAGTGAAGAAGAGGAGGCGCAAGTCATCAGGAGCCGCCCTTCGGCCCCTCTTGGAGCCACAACAGACGAAGGACTCCCCAAGCGCTTCTGCATCTTTCGCTGGTCCAACCGGTGAATAAGCAAAGACTCAGTTTTCTTTCTCTCTCCCCCCCCCCTTTTTTTTTTTTTTTTTCTCATGGGCGGCCTCTCGTTTGGCAGGAGGATGGTTCCTCCGGCCATTTGACCGGTCTTCAGCTGTGCTGGAAAGCAGGCAGTGAACGCAGCAGCAGCGGCAGATCAGCGAAGACACGAAGGATCAATCTCAGCTTCGGTCATTTTCTGCGTCTTTTCGTACGGATTATTTCTGTACACCTTCTCCCTCCTATCTCGTTTTTACCAATGTCCTCATTCTCCTCATTCTTCCCATCTTCCCTCTGGCTCCTCCTTCCTTTCCTTCTCCCCCTCACTCTTCGCCTGTCCTCTTCTTCTTCCTCTTCCAACGCCATGCCCTTCAGCTCCTCCTCCAACTCCTCCTTTTCCTTTCCCTTTTTTCCTCTCTTTTCTCCGAACTCTTCCTCCGTCTCCTCCTTGCCTGTCCTCCTCTTCCATTTCTTTATTCTTCTGCTTTTCTTCCCCTTCCAACTCGTTTTCCTTCTCTTCCTTTCCCCCCTTTTTCTCTTCTTCCAGTTTCTTCCTCTACCAATTCCTCCTTCATCTTCTCTTCTCATCTTCGCCGTAGTTGACGCCGCCTAACTCTGTCCTGGGCTGCGCGCTAATGGTGCATCATTCATGATCGGACGATTGGTTTGATCATATACATACATTTATTCATCCTTTCATCGCTGTTTTCCTTCCCAGGCCATTGTCTACTTCCGCACTGTAGCAAAACATCTAATTTCGCCGCCGACATTCTGGATTTTTGGTGATGAGACCCTTCCTTCTTTTGACCAGCGAAAACCCATTCGCTATCAAGGGGAGGGGAGAATGACACGGAGATGAACGGCGCCTGACAGAATAACGAAAAAAAAAAAATGTCAGACGCTACGAAAGGGAGTAACCTCTTAGCTGTGATGACCTGCTCAAAAAAAAAAAAAAAAAGAGCAAGACGACTTCATTAACCTGAAAGGAGGACATCGAAATGACGAAATTGAGACTGACTCAGTTCACCCAGACGCAATTACTCTCTTCTCAGATACCGTTCTGGCCTACGTGAGACGATTCTGTTCAGCTGAGGAGGAGGAGGAGTAGGAGGAGGAGGAGGAGGAGGAGGAGGAGGAGGAGGAGGAGGAGGAGGAGGAAGAAGGAGGAGGAGGAGGAAGAGGAGGAGGAAGAGGAGGAGGAGGAGGAGGAGGAGGAGGCGGAGGAGGAGGTGGAGGAGGAGGAGGAGGACGACGACGACGACCACGTACTAAAGGAGTTAGAGGCTCCCATTCCCAGAAGCGGTCAGTCTTACGGGCTCTTGCTGAGAAGCAAACCCAGGACTAGGCTATCTCAACGAGGCAAGATTAGAACCCAACGCACCAGAGACTTCACAGATTAGAGTCGTCGGGGAAGACGGCGATAGCATGACTTGAGCTGATAAACACAGCCCAGATGAACAAATATGTCGCCTTTAACTATTTCGTTGGTTGAGGTTCATACAACAGAACTATTGAACCCAGGGTCTGAAGATGTCAAGCTCTAATAAATCCGCGCAAAAAACAGAAAATTTGATTCAGCTTAGAGGGCCTTTTGGGAAATATAGGAGTATCATTATTTTTTTCTGACTGCCAGAAGGCAATGCTACTCAAAAGGCTGGGCGAGCCAAAGAACACTCAAAATGGCAGCTACAGATTTGGAGCTTTCAATATAT
>NC_134787.1:906276-951276 GCF_046742065.1 Oratosquilla oratoria
ATACATATATATATATATATATTCATGTATATATATTCATATACATAGGCCCTTTTCCATTGAATGAGTAATCCAATTACGAGTCTTACTCGGCCCTATCAACACCGCGGTGCACTTTTTTTTTGTATATATGTATATATATATATATATATATATATATATATACATATATATACATATATATATATATATACACATGTGTGTGTGTGTGTGTGTGTGTGTGTGTGTGTGTGTGTGTGTGTGTGTGTGTGTGTGTGTGTGTGTGTGTGTGTGTGTGTGTGTGTGTGTGTGTGCGCGTGTGTTGAAGGTGAGGCAGTTGAGTGGACAACGTGGTAAGGAAACACAGGTTGAACCAGGAACACTGGTGTACTCTAACGTTTAGACTTTGTCTTCTTCAGAAGACGTAGAGTCGAAACGTTAGATTACATCAGTGTCCCTGTTTCAATCTGTGTTTCATTACCACCTTTTACACACACACACACACACACACACACACACACACACACACACATACACACACACACACACAATATTATATATAAAATATATATATATATATATATATATATATATATATATATATATACATATATGCATCAGAAATCACATAAACTCGTGATTCAAAATATGCGGAAAAACCACCAAGGAAAAAGAAAAACTGATGACCAAGCGCTTTCGTCTATAGAATAGACGAAAGTGCTTGGTCATCTGTTTTTTTCCCTTAGTGGTTTTTCCGCATATATATATATATTGCTAATCATAATCATCATAACTAAACGGATGACGGACAGGCTGAAATATGATATCTCAATGAAAAGAGGACTTTACGCCAGAGTAAAAAAAAAAAAAAAAAAAAAAAAAAAAAACCGGAGAAACACACCATAGATCCAAATATAACGATATGATATGACTGGCTAAAAAGTTCATGCGCACAGCGAAACATAACTGCGAATTTAAGACGGCCATACAAGCGAGATCCAACCCAAAGGGCTTCTTTCATCTTTACAAAATAAAAAATAAGGAAAGGATAGGCCCAATTAAAAACGACGATATCATGAGAGAATCGGAGGAAAAAAGAGTGAGGCGTTTAACAAATATTTTCTCTCGGTCTTTACTAAGGAGAGTTTAGATAAGGTGCCTAAATGAGAGATGATTTTCAGTGGGGATGAAGAAAGTTGACTATCTAATATCAGCATTAGTAAGTATTAGTCAAACACATTGAAATACTTAAAGCTACAAAATCCCCGGGTCCAGATGAAAAATTTCTGAGAATGCTTTAAGAGTGTAAATTTGAAATTTGCGACTAATTGATAGAAATATTTAGTTAGTCGGTACACACTGGTTTTGTGCCTATTGTTTGGGGGCAGGCAAACGTTGTTCCTGTTTTCAAAAAGGGAGATAAATCGTCTATATGCAATTACAGGCCAATCAGTTTGACATCAGTTACAAGTAAAATGCTTAAATCTATAATAATCAATAGAAACAGAGATCACATCAAGAGACATAATTTGATTCGTGACTCACAGCATGGGTTCTCCAAGGGTAAGTCATGTGTGACTAATCTTCTTTTTGCACTAAAGTATATAAGGCGTCAAGTAACAATGATAGTCACGATGTTATTTACCTTGACTTAGCAAAGCGTTCGACAAGGTGCCCCACCAGAGACTGCTAAATAAAAAGCCCATGGCACAGGACGAAATGTGTTAGAATGTATTAAAGCTTGGATCAGTGAAAAAAAAAAAAAAAAAACAGCGGGTCACTATAAATGGTGTAAAATCCAAATGGGGGAGTGTTTCTAGTGGAGTTCCCCAGGGCTCGGTTTTGGGTCCCTTATTGTTCATGATGTACACAAACGACTTGGGCAATGGAATTAATAGTGATGTTAGTACGTTTGCAGACGACACTATAATAGGACGCCTAATTAGGTCAGGAAACGACGCCGAAATTCTGCAGGATGATCTTAACAAATTGTTCACATGGTCGGTGAAATGGCAAATGGACTTCAATATCTCAAAATGTAGCGTGTTAAACGTACGGCTACACAACCCCAAAAGCAGATATAGCTTAGATAACACGTATTTAGAAAAAACTGAGTGCGAGAGAGACTTGGGAGTTCTAGAGAGTCCTGACCTTAAATCCAGGAAACAGTGGATTAGCGCCAGGAATAAAGCTAACAGAGTATTAAGTTTCATTGCTAGGAGGGTTACGAATAGAGGTGCATAGGTAATTATCAAACTCTATCTAGCGTTAGTTCGACCCATCCTTAACTATACGGTAATTTTGGTCTCCACCCTCTACAATGGACATTAGTTCACTAGAATCAGTACAGAAGAGAATGACCAAAATGATACATGGGCTCAGAAAATTTACGTTATGAAGAGAAGATTAGGCACCTTAACTTACACTCTCTGGAATGACGCAGAATGCAGGGTAATCTAATAGAGATGTTCAAGTGGCTCAAAGGCTTTAACAAGGATGACGCAAATAAGGTCATTATATTAAGACAACAGAGCAGGATTCGCGGTAATGAATTGAAATTGGACAAATTTATATTTAAGAAGGAAATAGGCAAGAACTGATTTACTAATAGGGTGGTCAATGAATGGAATAGATTTACTAACCATGTAGTGAGCGCTGAAACTATCGGTTGTTTTAAGAAACGGTTAGACAACTTTATGGATGGGGATGACGGGTGGTAATGGACATGGAACTGCCTAGTGTAGGCCTTATGGTCTCTTGCAGTCTCCTTCATTCCTATGTTCTTATGCAATAATAATAATAATAATAATAATAATAATAATAACACTGTATAACAATGAAAAAAAAACGGAAATGAGACTATCCTTTTCTAGAGTTATTTTTTGCGTAGATCACGAATATAACATCCGTTTCTTTCTGTGACCCTCCAGTTCTTCGTAAATAGCAGTGCCCGCAATGTCTATCTGAACGGTATTTTTTGTTGCTTTTACCATTTATATAATTTTTCACATAGCTATGTGTTTTTTTTTCTTAACAGGATACAGAGTTAAGATGCCTAGAGAATGCAAGAATTCGCCAGACAAGTTTTGTTATATATGTGGATCAGTTACATTAAGGCAATACAAGAGACAGTTGACTCAACGTGTAAAGAAACTTTATGAGCTGTACTTTGGATGTAAAGTGGGTGACCAGGACAAAAGCTGGGCACCTCACATATGTTGTGTCAGGTGTACAAGTTCCCTTTCTGCCTGGGTGAAAGGCAAAGGGACTGGCCTCATGTTTGGCGTACCAATGGTCTGGAGGGAGCCAAAGGACCACTCAACAGATTGCTACTTCTGCTTAACGGATATTAAAGGTGGGTGTTCAGTGTTTATTTTTTACTGTTTTTATATATATTTTCAAGAGATGTATCAATAAAAAAGATCGAAATACATAATAAGTTGCACTTCCACTATTTTTGCACGTGATCACAACCAATAGTATCCATTTTTAGTCTGATTTTATTTTATTTTCCTGCAGGTCGCAACAGAAAAGGCAAGAAATCTATCGTGTATCCAGATCTTCAGTCTGCTATTCGCCCAGTTCTACATTCAAGTGATATTCCTGTACCACAGCCGCCCTCTGAACTACCAAGCGATGACACGAGCAACTCAGACGATTCAGAATCTCAAGATGCAACGTATACGACACAACTTGAATCTGATAAGAAACCACACCTCATCACCCAACCAGAACTGAATGATCTAGTTCGTGATCTAACACTTACTAAGCAACAGAGTGAACTCCTGGCCTCACGTTTGCAACAATGGCACCTGTTGGATGAAGAAGCTCGAATTACAGTATTTAGGAAGCGTTCTGCAAATCTACAGGATTTCTTCACTTTGGAAAACAACTTGACTTATTGTAATGATATCAGAGGCCTATTCAGTGCCCTTGAGCTGTCCTATGAACCCAATGAGTGGAGGCTATTCATAGATGGATCCCTTTACAGCATAAAAGCAGTTCTGTTGCACATTGGGAACACCATGCCTTCAGTTCCAGTTGCTTACTCAGTCATTTTAAGAGAGACATATGAGAACCTTGCTTTTATTCTAGACCGCATAAGTTACAAAGAGCATGAGTGGTTAATTTGTGCAGACTTGAAAGTAGTAGCCATACTTAATGGGCTACAAACTGGATACACCAAATTTATGTGCTTTCTTTGCAAGTGGGACAGTAGGGCCAGATCAGAACATTATATACGCTCAGAATGGCCATCTCGGGAATCTATGACGCTTGGATGCCATAATGTAATTCATGAGCCACTAGTTAAGAAGGAGAAAATCATTTTGCCACCACTGCATATAAAACTAGGCCTAATGAAGCAATTTACCAAAGCACTGCAACATAACAAGCCATGTTTCCAGTATCTCAAAGGGATCTTCCCTAAAATTAGTGATGCCAAGATTAAAGAGGGTATATTTGTAGGCCCTCAGATTCGCAAGCTTATAAATGATGAGGACTTTGAGGCGACAATGGATGAACCTGAGCTAGCGGCCTGGCATGTATTCAAAGATGTATGCAAAGGGCTTCTGGGAAAGCACCAAGAGTCCCAGCGAGAGCGTAAAGTGGAGAGGATAATCAAATGCTACCAAGATCTCGGATGCAATATGTCACTGAAGATACACCTTCTTCATTCTCATCTGTCCTTCTTCCCAGAGAATGCAGCAGATGTGAGTGATGAACATGGAGAGAGGTTCCATCAAGATATAGCGTCAATGGAAAACAGGTACAAGGGAAAATGGAGCCCTGCTATGCTGGCTGACTTCTGTTGGAACCTGAAGCGTGACACGCCTGAGACGTCTTATAAAAGAAGAAGTAAATAATAGATTGTAGGTTAATACATCATATAAAGCTAACAAACATGCCGATTCATTATATATTAATTAAATAAATACAATGAAGACATTTAATCTGATTTTGGGAGCAAAATACATTTATGGAACCTTGGAAATCTCTATTAATTGCATAATTATTAAAACAGCGATTTACAAAAAATTGTGACGTGGCATGAAATTTTTGTTATCAAATTTGAATTCAGCACACTGAACTTCATAATAAAACGCACATGAGAACTATGTTTTTTTCTTAATCCTGAAATTTGTTGTATAGTGTAATAATATGATGATGATGATGATAATCATAATAATAATAATAGTAATGGTAAATAATAATAATAATAATAATAATGATAACAATTCAACTGCTATCAGGGTATTTTATTCACCTCTGTGGCACCTCCTCGACAGCGGAATGGCACTCTTCCTTTTATTCCTCCTCCTCCTCCCCCTCCTCCTCCTCCTCCTCCTGCCGGTGCCAGCCAGCACCGTAGCACCCCGTCGGTAGAGAAGGAGTGACATGCGTCCACGAAGAAGTGGGCAAGTGTGCGCGGGTCGGAGGTCCAACTTTGTGAGGAAGGAGCCCTAATTGCCAAGAAGCCTCTCATCTCCAACAAGAGTTTAACTTGAGAGGCAACGTGCGACGCATTACATGATTTGTCAGGCGCAAGCAACACTTCGCCACTTTTAACTGCTTAGAGAGAGAGAGAGAGAGAGAGAGAGAGAGAGAGAGAGAGAGAGAGAGAGAGAGAGAGAGAGAGAGGGAGAGAGAGAGAGAGAGAGAGAGAGAGAGAGAGAGAGAGAGAGAGAGAGAGAGAGAGAGTGAGTGAGAGAGAGAGAGCGAAGGAGGGAGGGTCTGGAGAGAGCAAAAAATAGGTATAAAAAATTATAGCCGTCCTTTGCAAGACACTAAAAGCCGATGGCGCCGTCGGGTGCCACGGCCCCCGCCGTGCTCCAAAGCGGGTCGAGGCAAGGCGAGGCGAGGCGAGGCGAGGCGAGGCGAGGCCTGCCTCGACTTGTTCAGTAGGTCCCACAACACCTACTTGCCTTGGCACGAAGCCAAGTAAATGAATTACTTCTTTCGACAGACGATCACAAATGGTCTCAACTTCTCCCAAGCTTCAGTTCGTTAACACTTCTAGAATTTTCACCATGATGGAGTGTCTTTTTGCGTGTGCCGCAGTTACAATGTTAGTGTTGATCATTTAAAAAACTTCTAGTGCGTTGGTAGCCTCGTTATGATAAAATCCAGTCTGTGAAATTAGACTGCAATGGCAACGTGTAAAAGTGTAAAGCCTCGTTGATACGGGGTTAATTTAGTAGCCGCTAATGCTAGTAACTTGTAAACTACCCGTTTACTTGACCAATGTCAAAGGAGAGTTAGTAAACCTGCCTCCAAACTATCCTAGCGGCTACTAGGCTTTTGGTAAATATTGAAAGTCTGCGTGTTCAGTGCTCAAATTGCTCTTTTCTTTGCTGTTTGTACCACTACAAGACGAGCGAAGTGACATGTAACAATTCCGTAAAGTTGGAAGAAAACTCTGTTTCGATATAGCGTTCTTGTCCTTCGCACAGCTCTAGGAGCTTGTTAATCATTTTGCTTCATTGGAGTATGAAGCAGTTGAAAATCTGGAGTTCGTGAAGGTTGGGGAGTCGGCGTGTGGCTCCGACGAAAGACAAAACGACATTCCGAGCTTGAATGTCAACCGGACCGTGGAATCGCTGAAGGAAGTCGTTAGGGAACACAAGCAACTAAACACGGCTGTCACACCTGTATTCTTCTATACCTTTCTTCCGTTGACTCTTATACAGCTTGCTCTCAAAGTCTTAGCAAAGGAATCCCCCTAGAGCACGTATGCAAGATCCTACGTGAGCTTTGCAGTGACGTAGTGATTTCCTTAGTCCAATGATCTTTAACTTTATATTTAAGATCCTCCCCAAAGGGCGTGATCTTACAATCGTGAACCAATTGAATTTTCTCCTCCTGCACACTTTCACCAATTAGATTGTTTGTTTCAAGTCTATACGGCAATGTTGTTTAATCATAATAATCTCAAGTCTCTGCATAATTCTCACTTAGGTTACAAAGGAATGTCATATCAGCAATACACTGGAGCTCCCGGGCTCTTTTTTTAACAAACAAGGCGAGAGGGCAGACTCAGGCAGCTCGCTCTGGCTATTGTTTTATAAACACCCTACCTATAAAATGTAACAGCCTGTCTTCTACCCCTCTTTCTACCAGCCTCTTACAAAAACCGTCCAGCTTACGATTCCGTCTGTCCGCTGGAGGTTCATTCGATCCGTCGGGGTCACCCATCGTCGGACAACGTCCGTCCGTCGGGATCCGTCGGGTTCCATCAGTCTATCAGGATTTTAGCCAAGAAGAAAAGAGATGTAATTTGCGTCTTCGTGGCGCAAACGTTAAGGTACAGTCACCCTGTCGGAATGCCTACGTCGGGAGTCGCTGAGCTCCAGCTGGGGTTCATGGCAGCTCCTGACTGATGGCCGTTAGGGATCGAGCCCGGGTCCATGTTATTACAAAGGGAGCTCGAAGCTGAACGCATCACACTGGAGTGGAAACACACACACACACACCACACATACACACACATACACACACACACACACACACACACATACACACACACACACATACACACACACATCTACACACGAGCATACTGTATAAAAAAAATGTAAATTGGGTTAATCACTCACATAAAACCAACTCTCTTTTTCTCCACCTTCCACACAAACAAACCGACACTTAATACCATGACGCAGCTGCACACATTATGTCCACCTCTCCCTCCCCGTGAACCAACGACAGCCACCTGTAAGTGGCGGTGGTGCTGCAGGACGGGCGTCAAAGAGAATCACGTCCACGCTGCCTGTCTCCAAAAATCATTAACACCCTCACCTCACCTGCTGACGTAGCCCTGGGGGACTGACGCTCGGCCTACGGACTGTATGATCTCCATTATGAGCCGACAACTGGTGACTGTTCAAAGCCAGTGACTGAAACAGTCCCACACAATAAACAAAGAGAAGGGTGCAACGTTTCTTCCCAGACAAGCGTACAGGAAGGCCAGACGATAGTTGCCAGTCCCTGTGAAACCCAAATAAACAATTATTATCATTATCATTCCCTCTAATAAAGTACACACGGATACAGTACCCACAAACTCACATGAAAAACATACACAAAAAGTCACAAAAATCCACCCACACAATATATAGGACGCGTGTCCCACTTAGCAAAGTCCATGTACACAAAATCAGGCTACATTATCATATATAACCCACCACCAATTTTCCAGCTGTCAATGCATCTGCTATGGTGCGCGGTCAACAGCCTTCGTTATGGGAGCCTCAAATAACATTTCTAATTTTCTTCGGGTGAAATATGCGTGACATTCATATTTCTTCATCGTCTGATTATCTTATGTTTTAAATGTAGGTTTAAAATGACAGGTGTTTTGGAAAGTAATGGAAATTAGTTATCAAAAGCTGTAAAAACAATGTTTTTCAACTCGCAAATTCACATCATCTTTACTGACACCTCGGAGAAATTTCCTTCGATAAATGGTCGCACATTTTTTGAAGAAACTAACTTTACGGAAAATGCCTCATGTGAGCTGAATCACCACTACCTCCAGGAAAAAAATAATACTCAGTCGCCGTAGACATAAGCAGCAGAGCCAATCAAGATCAACCGAGAAAAAATATATAGTTGTGATCATGTTTGGCGTCATGAGCGAGATTAGTGACATCCTTTTTTGCTAAAAGCGTCGTCGACAACGACATGGTGTCATGTCAACCTCGGAGTTTCTGTAATTTGGTTTCAAAACAAGACAGGGCGATGTGGCGTTGCTCACAAGCCACGCCCCACGCCTGAAACGAAGACACTATGTATACTTAAACTTTATCACTTACTACGACGCCCCAGAAGTGTCGGCGTTCTCCTCGCCTGAAAATGGAAGATCTCGTTTCCTAGGGCAACAAGCTACTCACGTCCTCCCACTACCGAACCTTGAGTGAGAAGGACAACTTAACTCTAACCCCCTCCCTGCCCTCTCAGCATCCCACGGGAGAAGCGGGCTTACACCGGAGGTGCTGGCCGGTGTCAGCCTGACTTGTTGCACAAAGGATAAGCCTTGTATCCGCTTCCAGCAACATTTTTCTTCCCCGCTTGTTTCGCTGACTGCCAGGGATGCCCTAGGCAGTCGGCGAGAAAGCAAGTTCGCTAAGGTAGTCTGGTCCACATGGGAATTCCAAGAACCTTCTGCTGGTCGTAAGGTCGCTGGTAAAATGCTGAAGATTTCTCTCAACGAGTAGTAATACCAAGGAATGGCAACCTCAAACTCACGTGTGTTAAGTACGCACGTCCATACATGCATGCATACCGGGTTTCTTGTGTAGTGCTCAGCATCGAAAGCTTGCGGCAAAGATCTGAGATCGAGTCCCCATCAGGGCTTGAAATCTATACAAACAATGCAAGTCATAAATGTCTTCTTGAGCAAAGGGATGGGGTGTGTGTGCGTCAGGTCACACCAGTGACCACAGATCGGCCTATATACCAGTTCTGTGCTAATATCCTGCAAGTGATCCAAGTACATGGCGAACTACATTCATATATGCATACATATATACACTCGTACATGTGTCTATGTACACACACACACACACACACACACACACACACACACACACACACATATATGATGGCGCAGTGGTAGGGTTACCGGCCGCCACTGCGGCGGTCCGGGTTCGAATCCCGCCCAGGGCTGAAATAATTTCAGTATCGCTGGGCTGCGAGTCGTTACTCCAACTCTCTTCTGGGAGGGGAATAGCTGTCGACCACGAGTCCAACACGTGATCCAAGACCATTTTGGTATAACCTGCGCATGTTTTCAAAAGTACTTAAAATGTACGCGACGTTCCGGAACTACTTGATTCTCTGTTCTACCCTGTGATGCCTACGAGTTGGCATCTCATTATCTGTTGACGATACACTTGAGGAGCGCACTAGATGTTAGTCCAGATTGGAAAGACGATCAACTGTAGGCGTTTATCTACGACTATTTCAAACCGAAAACAGTAATTCCAGTCTATCCTGTCGCCTTCCATTTGCAAAAGCGCCACTCAGACAAGGACCTGGATGTAAAAGTAAGGCGACGGAACGGACTGATAGGCATACGTTTTACTTTATATACATACCCATATCGATATTTACTTCAGTGGCGGGATTAATGACAAGAGCATTTACTCAAGCCTCTGCCAACAGTTTCTGCCAGGTCCCTGCAGATGAATCAGCTGTCTCCACCAGATACTTTCCTCACGTTCGCGGGGTCCCTCTCACCGGTTGCGACACCCAGGGAACTGCCCAAGTGGTGACCGGGGGCAGGGTAAGGCGTCATCTGTGCGCGTTAGGCGCCGAACGCCGCCGCCGCCGCCGCCTGATTAGAGAGGAAGGAGGGAGAAGACGACTGCTGAAGGACCATCTGCTGCAACACCGCCAAAGACCTCAACCTGGTGGTGACACAAGATCCTGGACATCACTTCGCCCCGAAAGAATGAAATGAGAGAAGGGACGAGTAGAAGGAGGAGGAAAAGGAGGAGGAAGAGGAGGACGACGAAGAGGAGAAGAAAGAAAAAAAATAAGAGTTGGGTGAGGAGGAAAAGGAGGAAGAAAAGTTGGAGGGAGAAGAGAAGGAAACAGAAGAAAAGGAGGAGGAGGAAAGGGAGGAGGATGAGAAAGACGAGGAAGTGGAAAAATTGGAGGAAAATGAGGAAAAAACAAGAGGAGAAAAGGATGGAGATGACGATGACGAGGAGGAAAAGGAAATGGAGAAGAAAGAAAAGAAACGGGATGGAGAGGAGACGGACGAGAAGTAGGAGGAAAATGGCAGAGGAGGAGGAGGAGGAGGAAGAAGAGAAGTGTGAGGATAAAAGAAAGCCGCTGTAGATGAGGAACAGGAAGAGAAGGAACAGGAGATAGCGATGTAAAAGGAGGAGGACGAGGAAAAGAAGGAGAGAAAGGAGGAAGAAGAGAAGTGTAAGGATAGAAGAAAGTATGGATAGATAATTGTGGAACAAGAGGAGGAGAAGAAGGAGGAGGAGGAAGTACTCGGGATAAGAAAGAGGAGATAAAAGGGAAGAACAAAAAAAAAGATAAAAATGTGGGCGCAGATCACGAACATGGGCGACAAAGAGAGAAAGAGAGAGAGAAAGAAAGAGAGAGAGAGAGAGAGAGAGAGAGAGAGAGATAGAGAGAGAGAGAGAGAGAGAGAGAGAGAGAGAGAGAGAGAGAGAGAGAGAGAGAACGGGGGAGGGGGGAGGGGGAGAGAGGGCGGGGGTGAGGGAGGGGGAAAAGAGAGATATGGAAGAGAGAGAGGGGGGAGGGGGAGAGGGAGGGAAGCAGGGATAGAGAGCGAAGAAGGAAATCGCCAAAGAATTGGGAGATTTGGGAGGTGAGGATGGCTGCGACCAAGGTCGTGTCCCATTTTGGCTTGCGCGTCAGAGACTCCTGGTGGACCCCCGGAGCACCGGTACCTTCTGGACTCCTCCAGAGGAGGCCTGCGTCGTGTGAGACGTGGCCGGAAACAACTCGCCACTCAGCACAGAATAGGGAGGGAGACGGGAGAAAAAAAAAGTCATTATGACGAAAAGATGAAAAATGTGATAAAAAAAAAAGGGGGAATCTGAGCAAGAGAAAGATGGTCGTCACAAAAAAAAAAATGGATGAAGGAAAGAGCAGGTAGACGATTAACGACAGGGAAAGGGAGACAGAGGGATGAATGGAACGGTTACATCAACCCATCCCAGGCAACGGACTGCATTAGTTTCATGCGTCCATTACTTTAGGGACGAGTTAAACCTCTGTGGACCCAGTGCGACGCAGTATTATTTTATGATCTAATGCTAAGAAGATTGCTGAGCAGTTGTTTCATGGTTCCTTTCTGGTGCCTGTCTCTCTCTCTCTCTCTTTCTCTCTCTCTCTTTTGGTAAAAGAAGACCAGAAATGATTCAAGAACGTTTACTGACGCATACACTGGGTACATAATGATATAGAAGATGGAGAGGAGTTTATACCAGGAGGCGTGTACCTGCGGCCGAAGCCGTCAACTTTGTCCTATGCTCATGGACTGTTGAGGTAGGTAACAGTAACTGCTGGGAATAGGAGAAGAGTGCGGGATTCGAACCCACAACTAAGCGAATGCGAGACCAACACGCTTACGATTACGTGATCAAAACTGAACGTCGACTAAGTCACTTTCGGCGGCTGGAGTGGATGTTCTTTTTTTTTCCGAGGCGATCACGAGTGAGAGAGAAATTGTGCGCTCACTGCATATGTGATCTAATTCTACCGAACTGGATATAAATAAACTGTCCTTTGAGTTTGGTCGACGTCATGCCGAAACACGTAGAGCAAGACCCACAATCTTCGTGTTGGAAAGATGATTGGTACGCGTCATAACTACGTTGAAGCAAAGGAGTCGCAGTATAGTTGTTCTTGGGGAGTAGGTCAGAACTGCTCTTGGAGCGACAAAAGATGATGAGGTCGTCATTGCGTTCGGAGTCATCGACGGGTTTTACATTCCGCTTGTACAATGTCGACATATGGGACTTACAATAAACCGAAGAAGGTACTTCTAGTGTTGCCGTAGACATGGAGTATCTGCCAATAACTCGTCCACTTTCGCACAAACATATTACCCATCTCCTTTTTCCTCTCACTCATTCCATAACCACGTGCAATTAGAGATCCAGTTATTAGAGTCTTGGCTAAAGTCGTACTCCCAAAGCCCCTCCCGTCCCCTCCCCTCTTTTTTTTTCTTTGAATCTTCACGCGAAAATTTTTCTTCACAACCGACAAAAATTCCCCTCACTCGGTATTTGCTCATGATCTACTATATCCCTTTCCTATTTATTCTATCCTTCGCTTTCTCCAGATCTACGAAATGCAGGTACAATCTCATCCCTTTTCCACATGTCTTTTTATAAAGCTGTCTTCAAGTGATATATGATCTACACAATTTTCCATCACGACCATTGTAATATCTTCTTCCTACCATCAGTTTCTTTCTTTCTACTTTATCAAAATAATCTGAAATACATCCTGATTTGCATCGTCAGAAGAGCTACTACCTCTACAGTTCTTACACCAGAACTCCTTGCTGTACACAAAAAATAAGGCGCTCTCTATTCTCATCCTCCCTAGTCACTCCAAAACAATCAGTCACCCCTTAATTGCGTTCATTTCCTACTTAAGTATTCAGATCTCTCTCTACCATTTTAAAATATTCATTGTATTCACTTAATCAAAATATACTCTCTACTACAGGTGATGCATGTGGTTACAAGCACTAATCTTACATAAAATATTCTTATTTTTACGCACATTATGAGTTCCTTTATCCCTGTGTTCACCGGTCCATTACCACATACTTGATCAAAGTATACGGTCATTTCTTTTACTGTCACCCCCTTCTCTATACCCTTTCATCCCAACCTTCCCCCTTCTCTCTTCCGAATTTCTCCCTTCTTCCTTTACTACATTACTGCATCTTTACACAGTAATACAGTTCATTTTCAGGATTGAAAAACCTTTGGCTGCTTGCCAGGCAACCAAAATATTACCTCCCCATCTTTTCCCCATACCATTTTCTAGAATATAATTTTTCGGGAGGTGAAGTTGCAAGGGTTATACCTATCGTCTCTTTAGTCGCCTCTCACAACTTGCAAAATCGCGTGGGTGGTATATGTCCTTTATGGACCTAATCCCAATATTAGTGAAACAAATCTTAACCATGTTAAATGGACGGAGTATTGGAAACCATCCACCACCCCCGCCACACACACGCGCGCGCGCGCCTGCCATTTCCCGGAGGTTATGGAAGAAGAGGAATGCACGAAGGAGGGGGAAAGGGATGAAAGAGAAAGGCGAGTAGGAGGAAGGGCGGTGATAAAGATGAGAAAAGAGACAAGGAGGGAACCGCAGTCAGCAGAAAAGAGCACTATGTCACAAGTACGTCACAGGTCGCAGACGGAGGGGGAAGAGCGGGACAAGAGCGAGGGGCGGCGGCCGCAGGGGGTAAAAGGAGGACCAATATAAGGAAAAATGAATGAAAGAAATCGAGGATAATAGAATATAAATTGGCGAGATGCTAAGGCAGGAAGGGAAACTTAGAAGAGCTAACAGGGGAATGATGAAAAATAAAGAAGACCTTGCGATGTAGTACACACACACACACACACACACACACACACACACACACACACACACACACACACACACACACACACACACACACACTTGATGCTGAAAGATACAAAGACGGGTCACCACGAGCATAGCTCCCCCTCCCGCATAATACAACTAGGTAAATGCACACGCACGCACACACACACACACACATATATATATATATATATATATATATATATATATATATATATATATATATATATATATATATATATATATATATATATATATATATATATATATTTCAATTTATATAACCCATTCTGCAGCAGGTGGTACTTTTCATTATTCTCTGGCGGTGCGCCAAGCTACTTCCTGTGCCTCCGTCTCATCCCATCGATTCACCACCCCTTTGGTATCAATTTGAGCTTTTGCTTTTATTCTGTCTATCACCAGGCTTATTCACTTACCTTGGTAGCCTTTATTTAGCTCTTCATCACACTCTACATCTCCTAGTAGTTCCTTGATCCGTGATCCTACAAAAACATTCACCTTGATTTTTGTACGAATATCAGTGATTCTAGGAAATTTATCCTCAAATATATGAACCCGTGTCCAGTTTCGCCTTTGATGAAAAAATTCATCAACATGAGCAAAATATACAAAGGAGGTAATTGTTTCAGATTCAAGAGTAGGAAGACGGATGTCATCATATATCCCTGGTCGTCAGTGATGTTCATTTTTGCCACACTATATCTGCATAATGAATTTTCTTGTACCCCCCGGCTGCTGTCTCACTCACAAAGGAAACAACAGAACTTTGTGCAACCAGGTTGCATTCCCAGCAAAAATGACAACACGTGGGTTAGAGGCCCATAATGGAGTTGGATAACTAATGAACCTTACAAAACTCGTCTGCCCCTTATATATATATATATATATATATATATATATATATATATATGCTAATAAGAACACGGGTACGTGTGTTCACTTATGCAAAGTAGACCACTTGGAAAAAGAAACTAACGAGGCAGAGCGCTTTCGTATATTACATCTTCAGTGCAACAAGTGTTGCACTGAAGATGTAATATACGAAAGCGCTCTGCTTCGTTAGTTTCTTTTTCCAAGTGGTCTACTTTGCATATATATATATATATATATATATATATACATATATATATATGTATATATATATATATATATGCCCATAATGAAGTTGGATAACTAATGAACCTTACAAAACTCGTCTGCCCCTTATATATATATATATATATGCTAATAAGAACACGGGTACGTGTGTTCACTTATGCAAAGTAGACCACTTGGAAAAAGAAACTAACGAGGCAGAGCGCTTTCGTATATTACATCTTCAGTGCAACAAGTGTTGCACTGAAGATGTAATATACGAAAGCGCTCTGCTTCGTTAGTTTCTTTTTCCAAGTGGTCTACTTTGCATATATATATATATATATATATATATATATATATATATATATATATACACACAAAAATATATATATATATATATATATATTTTTTTCCTTTTTCTCTCTCTCTCTCTCATCGGGGTCTCCAATACACCTTTCTCTCTGGCGGGAAATCAGTCGGGGAGTCGATAACTCGACCATACAGCAGGCAATACTGGCTTACAAAGTACCAGTGGGATAAATGTGCCTCACTTGATACCAGCCTCTTCGGAGGAGAAAAGGCAGAGTCCACTCCTGTCCCCCATCTCTCTATATATATACACATATATATATATATATGGAAGCTCGCTGACCGAGCGGGTTAGAGCGTCGCTACTCGCGGCAAAGGTCGAATGATGCCACCGGTGAGTTAGACCAAGGGTATGGTTTATTAAATCCCAGGCTACAAAATCCGCTATAAGGGGCACCGTCATAGCCTCCTGATGGGGGGAGGAGTTTCGCGACGTTAAATCGAATCATCATATTTCTTAACGTTATAGTGATCATTATAAAAACTAACTTTCATTCATCGTTTAGTGGAGACTCCAGTCTTTTGCCCTGGAATCCAAAAGTTCGGCTTCTTACGCAACAAAACCATTAAGATCTTGACTCAACAAAGGTGGTCTATTTGGAGGGCAGTTTGCTTGAAATGTTAGACCCACACAGTCTCTTACTTGGTGACTTAGATTCACAATTCTTGGAGGTTCTGGCAAGTATGATGTACTAGCCGTTTACCAGATTGTAAATTCGGATACTAAATGGCATGTTTACATTTTCGTGTTGTAACTATCATATCTGTCAAAACAGAAGTAGCAAGGGAGCGTGATATTTGAGTCCTTTCTAATTAATCAAAATTGCAAATCCATATGGCATGAATTTTTGTCTATGCCTGACACACATGATGCAAAAACTATAGGAACCCAACTTCTATCCTAGTGACCCACTTAACAACCAATTTAAGGCTCATAACAGCTTTGGATGAGGGTTGTGAAATGACATTCTCTTCGTTTGAATGTCAATTCACCTCAGACCTAGCAAAAATTGCTTGGACTATTTTTTCGGCATAACATTGGCGAATGGGGTTATCAGTACAACACCTGAATACAGAAGACCACAACCTGATTCTTCGGAGTGGGCACTGTTTGAATGTCTCAACATGTTCAGTTATGTTTGTGAAGGCCTCTGTTGACTCGATTCCTCTAGGCTTATCATTAATAACCCTAATAGTAGTAATAATAACCCTAATAATAACCCTAATAATAATAATAATAATAATAATAATAACAACAATAACAATAATAATAATAATCTATATACTAATAAAAGAATTGCTGTTGATATCGATTTAAATCGATTCCTCTAGGCTTATTAATAATAATAACAACAATAACAATAATAATAATAATCTATATACTAATAAAAGAATTGCTGTTGATATCGATTTAAATCGGACTGAACACCGGAAATCTCTCAAGAGGACACCTCCCCTTTCGGCCCCTGATTGGCTGAGAGAGTGGTGATGTGACGGCAACGGAGACGACTGACTGGCCAAGAGTGGTGATGTGACGGCAATGGAGATGACTGATTGGCCAAGAGCGGTGACGTGACGTGAACGGAGACGACTGATTGGCTGCGAGCGAAGCGAGCTCGCCCGAAGGGCCGAGCCCCGCGTAGCGTGGTCGGGCGCAGTCAGTTGTTCGTAATAATAATAATAATATTATTGTTGATAATGATAATAATAATGATAATGATAAAATTACAATATTTTTTTTTTCTTTCAAGTGTTTTGTAGATGGTACATACATAGTATACCGAAACAAATTATGATATAAATGGTCGATTCATGAATTTATACCCAAAATATGCACTGGGAGAGGGCACCTAATTAAAGCTGTGATTGGGTGAGATGAGGTGAGTGTGAAAATGAGTATAAGTGAGTTAAAGGTGGTGGAAGTAAAGGGCAGGGAAGGAAGGTCTTACCAATGAAGCGTCTGAGGAGTGGGAGTTTCGCCCCAGGTGAAGAGCATCATCTGGTGCGAGGTGGAATAAAGGTCGAAGGTGAGGTCACGACACCCGTCACTGGGTTAATGTGAGGTCGGCTTGGGACACCACTCAAGGTGACAAGTTACTCGAGCCAATACGGAACTGATTGTGTTCATGACCTACGAGAGGGCCGGGAGGGGCAAGGGGAGTTAGCAATAGAGTGATTTAGTTGAACAGGTAGATTGGATGGGTGGAATAAAAAAAAATGGAGGAGGAGGAGGACGAGGAGAGGGAGGAGAAGGAAGAGGTAAAGGAGAAGGACTCAATGGCGCACACCCTCATCCATCATCCCGACAGTCGTGAGGGGTTCCGTGGCGGAGGAAGGGAGGGAGAGAGGTAGTTATGGAGAGAGGGAGAAAAGGAGTAAGGAAGGAAGGATAGAGGAGGGGAAGGAGAGACGAAGCGGGGGAAGAAGGGAGGGAGGAAGTAAGGAAAGATAGAGGAGAGGAGGAAGAGACGATGAGGAGAGAGGAGGCAAGAAGACCGATAAATAAATAAAGAGGAATATATATATATATAAAGGAGGGGTAACGGAAAGTTATACAGACTGAAGGGAAAGGGATGTGGTAAGGAAGGGGGAAAGAGAGGAAGGAGGGAAGAAGGAGGGGAAAAGGTTGGGAGAAGAAGAAGAAGAAGGGAGGAAGGAAAGAAAGAAGCGTGGAAGAAAAAAAGAAAGAGAAAGGCTCAATTATTTTGCACTTACGGGAGGGAGGGAGGGAGGGAGGGATGAGCTATTCCTCTTCTTCATCCTCCTCCTCCTTCCCTCTCCCTTTTCTTTCCCCTCCTCCTTCCCCTTCCTTTTTCTGTTACTGCAGCTCCTCCTCCCCACCTTCCTACTCCCCTTCTTCCTCCTCCTCCTCTGTCCTCCTCTTTCTCCTCTTCCTCCCCGCCTTCTTATTGTTCCTTCTCTTCCTCTTCCTCTTCCTCCACTTTCTCCCCTCCTCCTTCTTCTTCTATCTCCCTCTCCTCTTCCTCCTCCCCCTCCTCTTCCTCTTCTTTCTTCTCGCCCTCCTCCTGCTCCTGGTCCTGCGCGAGGCGGTCGCCCTCCACCACTTTGCTGGTGATCCGGACTTCGGGACCAAGACTTCACCAGGACAACTGTCTTGGCAGAGCTCCTTTGTCTTCTTCCCGTTTCTCTTTTTCCAGAGTTCTCGTTTCCTCTTTCCCCCCATACAACTTTTGTTCATTTTTCCGTTCTTTTCTATTTCGCCCGCAACCCCCCCTCCCGCTCCTCCCCCCCGCCCCCCACCCTTTGTCTCCATCCCTTGATTGTTCCATATCTTTCTCATGCGTCTGAGGTTCTCCTGTTTACTTTACTTCTTCATCTCCCCTCAAGGCTTCCTTTCTCCTTTTCTTCTTTATGTGTGTCATTTCCTCTTCCTCGTCCCTTTCTCCTTCTCTTTCTTTCAATCGCCTTTCCATACACTTCCTTGTCGGTGTTTTTCTTTACTCTAAAACGATGCTTCTTCTTTTCCTTTTTTCAACAGTTTCCTTAATCTCGAATTCCTTTCAGATCTTACTTCTTTCGGATCTTTGTTTATGTTCGTTGTCATGTATCTTGGTCAACTGCCTTCTCTCCTTTCTCCTATTTCCCCCCTTTTTTCATTTCTTCTGACTCTTCTCCTATTCTCTTTTTCTTCCAACTAATCAAATGGCTTCCTTTAGCCCATACTTCTTTTCTTTTTTAATTCTCCCGTCCTCCATTCCCCAATTCCCGAGACACACTGTCTCCCCACCTCCTTTCATCTCTCCTTCTGTTCTTCGTTTTCCTTTCACCCACTTCCTCTTCTGCCTCATCTCCCTTTCCTCTTCTGGTTCCTCTTCACTTTGCCTCCGTCTCTCTCCCCCTACCTGTCCCCATTTCTCGACTGCTTTTCACATCCCTCATTTTGTTCTTGCTCCATCTTACCACCCAATTCTCGACTATTCCAGCCCACCTCCCTCCCCGCTCCCCCCACCCCCTCCCCCAGCCTGACGTGATTTCCCTCCTCTAATCCCGCCATCCCTCTGCTCTCACTCCATCAGCCCTGGCCCTCCTTCCCTCCTCAGCAGAATCTTTACACTTGCAACATTTCCCTTCTCGTGACAACGTGGGGCTATCAATTTCCTCGCTGACGCCCTCGCCAGTGTTCAGTCTTCCCTCCTCCTCCTCCTCCTCCTCCTCCTCTTCCTCCTCCCTGGGCACCGCGAGGCGCTCGCGCACGTTCACTCTGTTTTCTATTAAACACTTCCAAGAGTGATCGATCCAGGGTATGACGGGTGGAGGCTGCATCTGCTCCTCTTATCCTTGCTGCTGACGATGATCATCATCATGATAAAGATGATAATGATGATGATTGAGACCACCATGATGATGATAATGGTGACGATTATAACGATAACACTGACGACGACGACAACGATAGTGTGGTGATAATGATGATGACGTCGGTGATCATGATGTAATAATAATGCTATCGAAATGGTGTAAATGAAAATGCAATTACTACTACTACCAACAACAATAACAACAACAGCAACAACAATGATAATAATGATAGTAATAATGGTAATATCAATAATAATAATAATAATAATAATGATAATAATAATAACAATAATAATAATAATAACAGTAATAATAATAACAATAATAATAATAATAATAATAACAATAATGCATCACGTATAGTGTTAATTTGAGAGTGAAATAATTTGCAAGCTCGAGCGTAAGAACCATAGGGCTTCCCAGGTGAGGTGTGTGACAGGATCACAATGAGGAGGACGAGCGATGCAAAGGGCATGGTAGGAAAAAGAGAAAGTGCAGCTTTGGCTACGGAAGCGGTTGTGCAGATCAGATTTTTGCCTACGACGGCTGAGAAATGAAAGTGAACGTACCTGTGAATACGAAGAAAATGGACCCTATGCCGAGCCCAAAACTATTCTTTGCCCAATGCGCTTAAACTGTTGAAACCGGTGACACTCACTGCTGGTAATAGGAGTGAAGTGCGGGACTCGAACCCAAAAGTAGGATGTGAGACCCCGCACACTTTAGATGACATCACCAGCACGTTTGATTAAACAGACAGTAAGAAAGCATATGAGTGTTTGGAGTAGGGAAAAGAAACTTTCGAGACAGTGGACAGTTTTTATGACATGTGCGAACCTTGCGTTAGAATGGCAGAGTGAATATTTCGTCTGAGGTGAAAGTAAGTAAAATGGGTCAAGGGTGATCCAGGCAAGGTCATCGTATTAAGACAGGAGGGCAGGACTCGTAGTAATGGAATTAAATTGGACAAATTTTAGGTTTAAGAAGGAAATATGCAAGAACTGATCTGCCACCAGAGTGATTAATGAATGGAACAGATTTATTAACAATGTAATGAGAGTTCAAACAATTGGTTCTTTTACGAGAAGATGACACAACTTTATGGATAGGGATGAAAGGAGGAAAAGGACATGGGGATGCCTAGTGTAGGCCTTATGGTGTCTTGTAGTCTCCTCAATTCCTATATTCCTAAGTTTGAAGTAGGGGCATGTATTGTCACCACATTTGTTTAACTTTCATATGAATAGAGTGGTTCCAGTAGTCATAGATAGGGAACTGTGGTTGGAAGAAAATGGGTAAGAGTGAGTGATAAACGACATAGTTTATACAAGTGACAACACTGTTCGTCTAGCAGACACAGAAGATGGTTTAAGGAAGCTGGTGAGGGAATTTCGTACGGTCTGAGTGAGAAGAAAACTGAAAATCAATATACCTAATGGTGGTGACGGCGGTATCCATGGGTGAAGGGCACAAAGTTGACTGGGTTGAAAATGGAGCAGGCAGAAAGTTATAGCTTGAATCCGATATATATATATATGAAAGTGAAAGAATGGAAGAAGATACTGAAGACAGAGTGAGGTTGAGGAAGAAAGAAAGGAGGTACCGGAGAGCGGTATGGGCCACTACAAAGATGTCAGTGGAAGCACTGAAAGAAACGCAAGAGGCAATAGTTGTTCCGACTGCTATGTACAGGAGTGGGGCATGCAAGAGATAAAAGTCATGTAGATTCCTTGTGATTGAGGAGCTTGAAGGCTGTGCGTGGAGTTCAAAATATGACAAATCGAGGAATGATGGAATTCGAGAATAAACAGGAATATGGATGGATCGGAGAGAAAGAATAAAACAGGCCAACCTGTGGTGATTTGGTTATGATATAAAAATGGATGAGGATAGAAATACTTGGAAGATGCACGAATCGCTAGTGCCAGCAATGAAAGGAAGAGGCAGACCAGGAAAAATGTGGATGGTTCTGGTAAGTAAAGCCATAATAAATTGTGGTCAGGATGTCGAACAAGCGGAAATGTGTGTGGGTGACAAATTTGAAGAAAATGTATATGAGAAGGATTCACTGGGGACGAACTGGTAGTAAAGCTAAAATAGAAATGAGGCGGAACCTCCTAATGTTTTGAGCGGAAGAAGTGAAAGGGAAGCTGCGTGTGATTATGGGAGTCAAAGGGTTGAAGGTGTTTCTCTCCCATGTCTAGATACCTTACTTTGAGCTTAAAACGGAAATGATGGGAAAACATCGGCAATCATGATAACTATTCCAAGGAGAACACGAAGAGCTTATTTCGGATGTTCACACGAAAGAAGAACGGGCGTTGTTCGTGGCTTTCATGGATTTACACAAATCGTATGATAGGGCGGATAGCAATTTATTGCATTTTTATTATAACATTACATTTTTCGCACGTCATTTAATATCTCATGTGTCTTTCCGTACTTACAACGCACAACAGGGCAAGTGTTCACGTTTTGCTTGTATCGTGACCTTTGACCTTTACCTATGACCTAATATATTCGTTCCTCCGCTGATATTTCTTCCCACTGCGTAGTCTGCACCATGATACCATATGTTCCCCCTCCTTCCAAAAAACTCCCTTACTTTCATGCTGCTCCCTTTTATTTTTAGATTTTGTGTAGGCGTTCCAATCTGCGCACACAAAAGTCATCGACTTCAGTCCTGCTAGCTACATTTACCCTGCAGTTGAGCGATAGCTTCAGCTCTAGGCGGATTGTAATGCTAAGTAGTTCTCCGCATAATTCGCAACAGGTGACGCTTATAATAATATTTTGCTTGGCAACACCAGATGTATCAATGTATCAATGGCGACACCAAGAAATTGCAGCATATATTTATTAATCGCTTTCGCAAGACTACAATTCCTTCGCTACTGTGTGTGTATGTGTGTGCGTGTGTATGTGTGTGTGTGTTGGGGGGATCGATGTCACAGAGATGAATGAAACAGCCTGGAGGCAACAACTAGATTAAAAGGAAAATATCACTCAGTACGGAAGAAGTTACAACAACATTACAATGCATTTCTTTCTCGCTTGAGTGAAACACCATTTCACTTATATTACGTAGCAACCCTTTAACGATAGACAATACAATCAACTGAATATAAAATAAACAGATAAATGAATAAACAAACAAATAAATAAATAACCTAATGAATAAATAAATGAATAAATAGATAAATAAACCAATATATATACTAGACAGTCGCCATCGTGAACAGATTCATCGAGATGGGTTTTCATCATCCAACGACGGGAATTTCACCAAGAACTTCTATTTGTCCTTGAACTCTGAGCAAAACTGAGAAAGGCGAACAACCTCGTTTGCACCTGAGCGCCTCCTGTCGTATACGATGAAACTTATTCCCACGCACACACACACGCACATAACCCGACAATGCAGTGGTACTGTTCGCAACCGCTAACCCAGCGGTCCGAGATCAATTCCCGACCAGAGCTGAAATAATTTCAGTATCGCTGCACTGCGAGCCAGGACTCCAACTTTCATGTGCAAGGAGTTATGTGTGTGTGTGTGTGTGGAGGGGGGGGGAGGTCACAGCATTACCAATAGATCGGGCATATACGAGCTCTAAGCTCTCTTCCGGGAGAGTAACAGTTATTGTTCACGAGTCCAATACGTATTCCAAGACCGTGGCGAATCACTCACTCACTCACACACACACACACACACACACACACACACACACACACACACACACACACACACACACACACACACAGGGGTTAATCTTGGTTACACCTAAGGGCGACTTTATTCGGGTGAGGGGCTTCCTCTGGACTGAAGCGGTTCAGTAAATCCAATAAGGTGACTCTTGACCTTCCCTCGCCCGACCAACAGGAAGTTACCACCATGCCAACCAAAATTCAATTTCTCCACCTTAACCAACTCAAAGTATCTGGACGAGAGAGAGAGAGAGAGAGAGAGAGGGAGAGAGAGAGAGAGGGAGAGAGAGAGAGAGAGAGAGAGAGAGAGAGAGAGAGAGAGAGAGAGAGAGAGAGAGAGAGAGAGAGAGAGAGAGAGAGAGAGAGAGAGAGAGAGAGAGAGAGAGAGAGAGAGAGAGAGAGAGAGAGAGAGAGAGAGAGAGAGAGAGAGAGAGAGAGAGAGAGGGAGAGAGAGAGAGAGAGAGGGAGAGAGAGAGAGGGAGAAAGTGAGAGAGAGGGAGAAAGTGAGAGAGAGAGAGAGAGAGAGAGAGAGAGAGAGAGAGAGATAGAGAGAGATAGAGAGAGAAAGAGAGACAGAGAGAGAGGGAGAGAGAGAGAGAGTGATAGAGAGAGAGAGAGGGAGAGAGAGAGAGAGTGATAGAGAGAGAGAGAGAGAGAGAGAGAGAGAGAGAGAGAGAAAGGGAGAGAGGGGAAGGAGAGAGGGATAGAAACCTCGTCCTTTGGCTTCTCCTCCAAGGGGAAGCCATATTTCCTGTGCCGTCCGACATAGTGATGTCCTCCTCCAAGCTAATAGCTTGAACGCGATGTTCAGGCTAAGGAAAGCCTCTTTTATGCAGCTGAGGGTCGAACTCGGTACTGAGGGGTGTCTCAATGGGTCGACAGACACTTCCTTTGGGTCAGGGTGACAACCTCGGCTGCACGACGGGACGGTCAGATAAAGTGCGTCTCCGCGTCGAAGAGGTTTCCGGAATCCATTACCGACTAGCCGATTGGCTGCTCCAATATCTTCAAGTATATAAAATATACTAGAAATCATTAACTTCTACCCTGTGGTGGATTGGTTTCGACCTTTTTTCCGCATGGCAAAAGTTCTTGGTGTTCCCGGTTACTTCTTGCCATGGAAGTCCGACCGCACTGAGCAGAGGTGACCTCGACTGCAGCTGAGCACCTTCTGGCACGAAATTGTCCCCTTCTGGAAGAGATCATTCGAGTCCCTATTGTCCAGCTGCCCAATCTGGCCACTGAGGACATTTTTTCCTCTGCCATCTCAGACATCTTTTCACTACTCAGAGATTGAGCGCCGCGGGGATGAATGATGTAGCCTGGTACCAGGCAGCCCCGGAGTGAATGAAAATTGCCATCCGGTACCGATGTAAGTCGAGATGCAAGAAGCTACAACCCCTACGCTAGCCAGGGGGTGACAAGGAAACGAATGGCGTATCCTGGTGGCGGGAAGTCTCAATAAAGTGAAATATGCCAACCGGAATGGAAGGTGTTGTGTTAGATCCATGGCGGGTCAATAATCCGAGAGGAGATTTTTCTTCTGATTTTCCCAAACATTTCCGTAAAGCTTTTAAACCTCTTCCAGCGCTGCCCTGCGGACCATCGATCGTGCCCGCCCGCCCCCTCCTGGATCAATTAATAACTAAAAGTCAGAACTTCATTCCGATTCAGCATAAGACGGTCCATTCGGCATCCATCTCTCCATCTAGCACACATTCTTCAGGTCTCTTCCTTCATCTTAATTTTCTCCCCATTCGGGTGCGAGGTGGAATGTGCCAAGGCCGTATTAGCCGGCGTATAAGATGGGCTTTTTTATTTTCAAATATATCACAAAATCGCCCCTGGCTCCAATGCGGCCGTATTACGGCTGCACTTTCAAATATCTTTCAATAAATGTATAATGAAACATACTATTTTTTCCACAAAATACCCTTATAAAACAGGGGATGCGTCTTATGCGAGGGTGCGGCTTATATGTATGTAAGAACAGGTCAGCTCACTTAGGAAAGTAAATCAAAGATATGATGCCATGAGTAGATATAATAATCGACTGACTCCTCAAGACGCCATTTTTTTTTTTTTTTTTTTTTAAGAAATAAATTGCCCCCATGTTTAGACTTCTGTGAGTCAGGGTTGGTGGGAGTAGGCGTGATGGCGGTAGTATGGGTCTCAGGAGTTTCAGCGGTGAGGTGGGAGTTAGGCAGCTGAAGTAGGCTTAGGCTGGATGGAGGTTAGACGATTAAATGAGACCGGTTGGGGCTGAGAGGTTTAGGGGATGACGTGGAGTTGGGCAGCTAAAATGAGGTTAAAGGGGTTACGGTGGATGATGGCTGGAGGGTCTGGTGAGGCACAATGGGACTGTCTTGGTGTTCAGAGGGTGAGGTTAGGAGACCAGGGGTGGAATGGGTTTGCCACTTTTCGCTTCCTTTATAGAATGACATGCCGAACTGAATTCTCATACAATTCAATTCAAGAAGTCATTGGACAAAATAAGATTCATATTATTACAATGCTGAAGAAGCTGAATAAGATAAAAAGTTTTGAGCCACATCCTATTCCAAAATCTTACCACATCTATACGTAGCACCACCTCTATATAAGATATGCAGCATCTATCCAGATAGGCCATTTAGGGATTATTCTGGGAAACATCACACAAATTAATATGACCAGGGTTTGGAGGGGAATTGTATGTGCGAGGTAGGTTGAAAAACCTGCATTTCGATCGAACCCCCTATCTTATCCTCCCAGGTGTGTAAAACAGTTGACACTTCGCAGAAGAAAATCCGCAGGGTAACATCATATAACTAAATGATTTAATAATGAACCAGGTGTACTCGAACGCGTGTCAGGGTGATACTGGAAGAGGCCTTCTCCATGCTACTAACCCCTGCAGGACAACCCTATACTGTCTCTACCCATTCGTGACAAAGGACCGTCCATAACCCTTTGATGCCAGAGAGGGTTGCCTGCGGCCGAGTAAAATCGTCTGCCAGTAACCTGAGTACATCTAAGACTCGTGCCTCAACCTCAGAGGGCCAGTCCAGACAGATGCGGCAACCTCCCTCCCTCCCTCTTCGCCTAAATAAGACCATTCGGCAGCAATAAGAGCAAAGACGAATCAACCTGAAGGGTCAGTCAAGATAGATTAAACCCTTTGGTGTCGTGAGGGGTTTCCCTTTTCTGAACTAAATCGCCTGGCCAGAATAAAGAGACAAATGTCGACTTCAAAGAGTTCAACCTGTCTCGATTCATCTTCTTCGTGCTGCAGGAGATCTCAATACTCGATCGGTTTGTCACCAACCTATTTCATTTAGCTGTGTGTGACCCCCTTCACTAGGGAAGGGATCATGTGTCCGCTATATAGTGTGTGTGTGTGTGTGTGTGTGTGTGTGTGTGTGTGTGTGTGTGTGTGTGTGTGTGTGTGTGTGTGTGTGTGTGTGTGTGTGTGTGTGCGTGCGTCACGGTCATCGCTCTCCTCCACGCAGCCAGCCCATGCTACCCCCCCACCCCCCAACAGACAGCACCACCACCGCCGCGATGTTCGAAGCTCCCGTCAGTTGCTGCTCGAGGTGTCAACAGGTGGCGACCCAAAACGCCTCTTGACACCAAGACCTGACTTTTCCGCCTGGGTTTTCCTAGTAGGTTCTGACCTCAACACATCACTGACTACACGAGGTTAAGTGATGGTCAACGTGGCCTTTTCTCCACCGCCTCTTGTCGTCCATAACCTACCGAAAGGATTGGAAAGAAAAACGAGAGGAAGTTGTCTTTCTTTATACGCCCATCCGAGCATACGAACGTTTTATGGCTCCATCCAGGGGATCCAGATTCACGATTTCCTAAAAGAAGAAGAAGAACAACAACAACAACAAACAATGTTAATCCATCACAAGCTACGAGGTATCACTCTATGGACGAATTTAGTGCTGGCCAACAACTCACAAGCTCATTCACTTAAGAGAAATAATTCCTTTATCATTTTCTTTTTGCACCTATCTCGGTGTGACAAGCCGATCTCACATCGTAACTTTTAACTTGTCATAACAAACTCAGATTCTTCGCGGTCGATTTGCGCAGGAAATTGGTCTCTCGCACCCGCGGGCAGGCAAGAACCGACCCTACAGACCAAATTGACCCTTTAAAAGACTTCCTTCCTGTCCAGTGACTGACGATTTAACTTAGTGAATCTCAAAAACATCAACTGGCGCAGAGAGGTTTTCAACATGAACGTCGCCCATCACAGATCAGACTCACTTTTACGCGAGGAAATCAGAAGCATTATATATATATATATATACATATATATGTATAAAGACATATATATATGAATATATACATATACATATGTATATATACATATATATGCTAAGAAGAACACGGGTACGTGTGTTCACTTATGCAAAGTAGACCACTTTTTCCAAGTGGTCTACTTTGCATACATATATATATATATATATATCATATATATATATATATATATATATATATATATATATATATATATATATATATATTGTGAGAGAGAGAGAGAGAGAGAGAGAGAGAGAGAGACAGAGAGAGGAGAGACGGACAGACAGACAGACAGAGAGTCATAGTGATAAGCCCACAGCTATTACTAGAAGGGCGACAACAATTATGGTTGTGGATACAATGGCCTTGTCTGGAGGGCGAGAGAGAGAGACAGCTAAGGGTATTAGCAAAGGAAATGATATTTTTTGGTTTCTTTTGATGTTTAAGACCTCCAACCTAGCACATCCACATTTGACCTACAACATAAAAACTAAAAGCAATGAAGGGAGGACCAAAGCAAGTCCCTGTATCAATGTAAGGCTAATACCCAGTTTTAGAAGCGCGGGAAAAAGCATGAGATCTTAAAACGACCCCGTGACAATGGGTTAGCTACACAGTCTGCCAGCGGACTCGCAGTGGACGTCGGCTAAGGCTTCTAGGAACAAGAACACAGACTTTGTCCGGAGCAAGGCTTTTCTTTGGGGTGCAGGGACGTCTGCCCCGGTGGTGGGTCGGAACGAGCAGCAATGCATCAGCACTAGGAAAGAACGCCAAACGGATCAGCATTCTGAGTATGGGGCTTCTCGTGAGGAATTTGTGGAGAATCGCACTCCATTGGCCCGGCTTTCGTCTTACGGGGTTTCGAAGAGTTGTGGCACTCGTTCCCTTTCTTCATGTTTTTCTTTCTTCCTTCCTTCATAACTCGGGCCCCTTGTAAGGCATGACGTAGGTCATGAAAGGAAGGTGTGGAAATTGACCAGGTATTAGACGTACTTCTGAGAGAGAAAGACAGATTTATCTACCTATATATGAGAAGTTTCTTCTCCCTCATAAGGAAGGTAGCCGAACCAAGACATGCATCCACCCCGATCCATCCCACTCCTATCCGTTACCCATCAGTTTCCCTTTCATCTTATCTCCTCCTGAGAGAGAACGATAACCACATTAGCCATTCCCTGGGTATGGTGGCAACACGAAGGGTGTGTACGTGACCATGGTCACTCCAACATTTGGTTCTATTTTTCAAGCAGACAAGGGGCGCTGGTTCATAACTAAACACATGGAAACAGGGATACACATACTAAGGCCCCAATACGAAGTGCCATACGGAATTTCTTTTTTCTTAACATAAGTCCGGTTGCAACCCCAGGGTTAGTATGACGTCACAATTTCCCAGCACAGGTCGCACAAATTCTCTTGAAGCAATGAGGACGGTGATTATTATTCCCGACATACGGAAATGACAAGGCGATATCAAAATTCAAATTCAAAATGAAGTTACATTACGTTCCTTTTTTTCCCATATATTCGGTGCACCAGTTCAACCGGTCGAGGTGGTGACGTCATGGTTGCGAGCTGGAAACCCCGTCCTTGTCTCTATGTCCAGAAGTCACGTAGGCATTTCTCTTTTCTTTTTATTTTATTTATTTTTTTTTACAAACACTATATCACTGAACAATATTTTGAGTGAGCGTGACGAGAGAGAGAGAGAGAGAGAGAGAGAGAGAGAGAGAGAGAGAGAGAGAGAGAGAGAGAGAGAGAGAGAGGGGGGGTGGATGGAGGAAAAGGAAAGGATGGAGGAAGAGGGGACATAAAAAAGGAGAAAGAAAGAGAAAGAGGAAGAGGTGGAAATGAGGGGAGCAACTCGTTATATCATTTACTGACCACACCAATAGGACAGCAAGGTCAATGATCTGAGTGGGTCGTGTTCACATAATCAAGGGTTCCTGGGCTGCCGAATCTAACAGGCAATCCCGCCCCCCCCCCATGTTCGTCCTCTTCCCCCTCCCCCGTACCCCACCCTGCCATCGCTGAGACGCTCGTCACGGGTGAGGTCTTTCAGCACTGCGCAAGTCAGTTGACCAACATCCCACCCAGTTGTAGAAAATGTAAGTTTTAAGTATATTTTCGGAAAAAGGAAATAATGTTGAATAGTAATCCGTATATCACCTCTCTCCCTCTCTCTCTCTGTATATATATATATATATATATATATATATATATATATATATATGTATATATATGTAATATATACATATATATATATACATATATATATATATTATATATATATGTAATATGCATATATACATAAATATATATATATACTATATATATATATATATATACATATATATGTATATACATATATATATATATATATATATAATCATCATCATCATCATCATTAGAGGTCTTACAAACCATGAATTTCTTATAAGTCAGTTTCTTTTTCGTAATATTTCTCTCTTGTTTCATCAAGCTACAATGGTGTAATCTAGATTTTGCTTTAGCTAATTTCGAACAATCTTATTCAGGCGATGGAAGGAAGGATCTCGTACTCCTGGAGGTAATGCTATCTGTCTCAATCAACACTTTTGTTACAGATTTTGTTCTTGATATATATATATATTGGTACATTATCGGAACTAGACCCGTGACTTCTTTTTCCACCTTCATCAACATATATATATATATATATATATATATATATATATATATATATATATATACATATATATATATATAAATATATATATATATATAAATATATATATATACATGCGTAAATAACCACTAGGAATATATATATATATATATATATATATATATATATATATATATATATATATATATATATATATATATATATAGCTGGGCGTAATACCCCGTACTGAGGGATAGAAACAGCACCCATGACATCAGGTTAGGTCATGCCGTACCTAAACAGCCTCAAATTAAGGTACAAAGATGATAAAACTTAAGAACTATTCAACTTTTCCGTAGAAATTATATGAGCGCATCACTCACAATTTCCTCTCCAGATATCAGTCCGACGGTAAAAGAAGAAAAGAGCACGTGATTGGCTGATAAAAGCTCATAACTTTTCTGCTCCACAGATGACAGAATTTCACCGCCGCGTCCCTACCATGGATCAGGGGAAGGAGCGGAACTTGGCTGTCACAATAACTTTACTTTTTTTTTTTTTTTTACAGACCTAACATGGTGACATAGGATCACGTATTCTGAGATAAAATTTTCAAAGTTTATGTGCAGGGAAGTGGGGATTTATGGGTGACAACACATCGCCCAGCGCCAAGACAAACCTCAGAAAGTCTATGAGCTATGTGGCTTCACACTGATTACCATAAGATTTTCAGCAATTTTGGGAGGACTTTATGTTTTACAATGTAACGTAAATGTGGCAAACGTTGCCCGTAGACTTCATCTTCAAACCTCCTAAGACGAGCTATTCAGCGTCATTTTCGTTCTATGTCGAACTACCCCATTCATCAAAGAAAAATCCTGTCCCCTTTGGCAAGGTATCTGAACCTGTCATTGGCCTCGTCTCTATCTCTGAGTCCAAGCCTAGCCGGTAACCCAGTAGCCTATGACCACCACAATTCTTGATTACAACAAAAATAAAACAATATACTGCATATGCATATTTCATTCAATACAAAAAAGTAAGGCATCAGTGAGTCATTTCGAAAAAGAATAAAAGTAGAAATGAAAGTGGAGAGAACTCTAAAAATGGTAAGAGAAAAAGCACGGACTCTTATACACAGAAAAGAGTTCATTGTTAATTTTCCTTGTGACAAAATTTTAGCGAATTTCACCAATAACCTAAAGTATTTTACAATTACTCAATGACGAAAAAAGACAAATCAGAGGGTGCAGTCCTTTAGAAAAATATAAATTGTTCATACTCTCGCATAACTATCGTACGTGCAGACGTTCTGACGGTGCTATACAGTGTACACATTACAAATAACAAATCACACCACACATATTAAAAGCGGCCTACGACATTCCCTGAAGTCGATTTCAGCACCGCAATGACGGGCGTTAGCACTTCTGGATAAGAAACACTGTCCTGGAAAGGCCGTCGCTACAAAGTTTTAAACCCCTTCTGTATTGGGCGTCTCTTTTATTCAATTTATTTATTTATTTATTTATCTTTCATTCCGGTTCCTCCCCCGACCCCACCCAACATCCGGTAGTGAGAGGGTGTTGTCGCCTGATATCATCTCAATTAACCACTTCCGTAGAACGTGGCATTTTCCTTCTAGTCTGGTTGCCGCCGGCCTGTCTTATTGACCTCTATGCCATCCTCACGTGATGTAAATCTAGGATTCAAATCAGAGAAACTGTGCCACAAAGCGTTCAAATGTTGCGAGCTATCATCTACTTTAGCCCTTCGCTACAGTGGCGTCCTTAATTGAAGTTTTTTGTTCTGTCCAATATCAGATGATTTCATTCAATTGCAGGGATCAAAATGGGGTCAAGGGTGAACGAAAGCCCTTTCTTTCTCAACTTCCTAGGCCGATGTTCAAATGCGAACTGAAGCCGTTGGTCGCCTGCAGCATAACAAATGACCAGGCGCACCACACCGCCATTTAGAAGAGTTAAATACTTCAACGCGGGTCTGTTTTTCGTTCGAATGACAAAGTATTATGTTGGTCAAAACAATATTACTCGACATTATTTGAAAAAGGCTGCCATGACCAAAGCGTTGAAGAAATTAAAGCCCTTCTTACCTCCAAAATACGTCACAATTAAAATCGGTCCTCTGATGTTAGAAACGAAGCGAATGTGTTCCAGTGACATGCGACTACATAATGACCAATGATAGTGAAGGTGGAGGAAGTTGACGAGGATTGATGGGAGAATTTGAATGCTTCTTCTACGTTTCGAAGCTTTGTGAAACGTAGAAGCATTAAAATTCTCCCATTCATCTTCGTCTACTGCCTCCACCTTCAATACCATTTACATTATCTTTCATTTTTCTGTCTTTTAACTTTTCTCCTTAGAGGCCACCTTCACAGTTTCAGCACTATCACTCTCCATGATCCATCTATCTTTTTTCATGAACTAGTTCCGTTGTTTTATCATTTCTTCCTCTACTGCATCCCTTCTTAATCACTTTAAACTCGTAACCATCTGCCAATGCCCATTTACTACTTGCCTTACCCATCTCTTCTATTTCCTCTAGGGTTTGATTTTAGTCCATTACTATTGATAACACATCTCTGATTTTAATTCATTCTTATTCTTCTATTTAAGTTCTTGATATGATGTGATCCTCTTTTCATCCCAAAATGATGATAATTACTATACTACTCTTACCTGCACTTCACCACACATCCACGGAAAATACACTCAGACCATAAAGTAAACACTTCAAAAACTGGAGACCACAGATTAGGCTCGGTTACAGAAAACGGAGAACAGCTAACCCTAAACTGCCCCACTCTCGCCCGTGCCAGACAAGATCATAATACCTCTTCCTTGGGCGACTTGTGGACCAATCCGGTGGCCGTTGCAGGTTCCCCGGGGGCCTTGGTGTCTCCCGCATGAAACATCTGGACCAACTAATTGATAGGTCTCACCAATGTCTTGATAGTCTCTAACACTGACTACATTTCTTTCCGTATTTTCTTGATCTTCCTTCGATGTACATTAAATCTTTTAATTCAACTTGTCACACGTTTTACCTTTGTTTTCGCTCCCTCTGGTTATTTATAATTTGCTCGATATTCATCTCATTCCAATTTATTTTACCGTCATCCTCGTCTAATTCACTCACCAACCTTACTTTATCCTCCTATGGCTTTTTATTGCCTCATCTTAATTGCTCAATCCGTGGCAGGTCGATTCCGACTGCTCTTAGGACGCAAACCTGCGTTCGAATCCCGCAGCAGCAAATACGGGTAACTTCTACTTACACTGGAAGTCCGTACACACAAGGCACAGGTGACGACCTTAGTCACAGCTACATGCCTTCTAGCCATTTTCTGCTCCGTCATTGTCTTACCTGAAAATTGAAAATAAAAAATTACCTTAATGAATCACAAAATGTTACTACTGTAATTTAGAAGTTAAACCCTCTCCCGACAGTAATGGCCACTAAGCTGAGGGGAAAAAAATTGAACCTTTTCATACGATGGTGTCTCCTCAGATAAATAAAATCGTCTGGATGTAGCCACAATAAAATATTTACAGCAAGTCACATTGACGACGTGGTTAAACAAAGTTCATAGTGAAGTCATGGGTGGTCGCATTAGGAGTGCCCGCGCGCAGGTGCTCCCTTAATGAAAACCTAAAGTTATGGGGGCATTTCATTTCTGGTTGAAGTTACATAGTCAGATAGAAAAAGGTCATGGAGTGGCTGGATTTAGATGTTCATAAACATCAGAACCTAGCTGGGACCTTTCGGCAGAATAAGCAGAGCAGACATATCAAAAATGTTCTCACGATTCAAATGAAGAGCTTCCTTTCTCGGCATCATTTTCTCACCCCCACCAACGTCACTTTCTTTTCTCCTTTTACCTCGTCTGTTGCCCACGTCCGGCACGATGCGAAATAACCAACCGAAAAGCGTAACCTCGCGACGAGTCCCATCAAGTAGCTCCAGAAGAAGGAGGAGAAGGAGAAGGAGAGAGAGAAGGAAAGAAGTAGTAGATGATGAAGAGAAAGAAGAAGGAAGAAAAACTAGGAGAGGAAAAATAACAAGACAGAGTGAAAGTAAGAATAAGAAGACGGGGGAGAAAAAGAAGAACTTGAAGAAGGAGAGGTAGAATAAGACGAAAAAGAAGAAAAATAACATCAAGGATTCGTTTTACCCTTCAAAAAAAAAAAAAAAATCTCTGTCGCACCAAACGACTCTAATCAACTGGAGGTATCTTTCGATATCAGTAATGATTAAGTTAGAACCTCAGGCAGGGGGTGGGCAACCTTTTTATGTGCGAGTGCCAATATCAGCCAAATCTTTGATACCAAATTTTCTCGCATGCCAACGGAGTAAAATTATAGGCCTGCATAACGAGCAGGCCTCGTAGGGCCCCAACCCGACGCCCAGCGCATCATGCAGTTACCACTGGTCATGCAAATGAAGTTGAATATCTACTGATTATTTTTCTTCTAAGGTGAGCTCTGGCTTTCGCGTGCCAGGTTTTGCACGCGTGCCAAGGGTTGCCCACCTCTGACCTAAGGTATCTATCAATCCATAGGCAGGGATAACCGTCTTCATTGACGCTCTGAACTTGCCGCCTCACAATTTTATACATGGAAACCCAAAGTAGAAGAGTTTTATGTCGAATTGGATAAATAGGTGAACGAATACATAATGAACATAAAAATAGTAAAAGATAAAGAGATAAATATAAGAGACAATAACGAATGTACGAATGGAGGTTCCCTACATGATCTTAATGTGTTTTTGTGAGTGATCCCAACGTAAAATCTAATCAGAATATAACCTAATCAAAATATCATGCCATATTAGTGCATCAGCATGTTCCAACTTCCTGCGTCCATCAAATACTCTCCAGTATTTGCTTAGATATACTTACGTATCCTTATATATACTTCAAGGATTGATAAGAAGAAAATGGTAAAGGGCCCCGCAGAGCACAGCTCTGGAATGAAATGCAAGAAGCCCACATAAATTTAAAGTCAAGTACTTCACGCCAAGTATCATGAAATCACAATTTTGCCAAAAGGGCTAAACGTCGTCGGCAGATGGGGATGATGTTTGAAGGTCAGAAGAATTCTATAGCCTCCCGGTGGAAGGAGAGAAAGAAAGAAAAGAAAAAAGGGAAAAGAGCGTTTTGGCCGACTCGTGCAAAAGACACGTACTTGCACAGGTCAGGGGTGAGGCGTTTCAATGTATTACTGCAACATGTTAGCTAGCAAAGGTCAGAGAAAGGAAATGTCGCTGTGATATTTCATGTAGCAGGATAAGGCTGAAAACTACTACTGGCAAAAGAAGTGTTGATAAGGCGGATGGCTTTGTAGACGGGCAAGTCATTCCAAACAAGTAATGCCATGGGCAAGGAAGAATTGTTGTAGTGTGGTTTGCACTGGTGAATGACAGGAGCCACACTTTACCTTGTTATGGTCGTTCACGCATGCTAGAGGTCGTTTACCGCTCAAAGGTTTGACACATCAACTCCTTACTTACCTTTTCACTTCGGTGGCTCGTTCGGCCATTCTGTCGTCTCGATAAATGCAAGACGACTTCGTTCATGTGCAGCAAGGACCCTGACCTCGACAGCCTCCCCCACCCCATCGACTGACGTTTCGTTAAAACCGAGCTCCAACAGACCCTTGTCTGGATAAAATAATCTAGTGCTTGCAAAATAACAGAACACTAAACACTACACGGCCGTGCTGGTTTGCATTACTGGACTCGACCTACCTACCTGCCTCCCTGGCTGTCTGAGAACAAAACGTAGAAGTGACGGTCGTTTGCAGAAGTGAAGCGTCTTCTGGGTCTCGCCTCATTTATTATAAACTCTAAACCATCCGCCTAACAAGACTTGCAAATAATAACTGGTACGCATCTGCTACCTTCCTGGATCGTAAGCCTTCGTATCATCTTAAGTCTTCAGTTGATCAAATAACCAAAAAAGCTTCCCCCAAGACCCCGCACTACACAGAACAACCCATGCCAATTGTCAGCAAAATATACATCTAAGTGAAAGACTGAATGAAAGATATAACACATCAACTTCCTCTTTCCACCACTCCATCTTCTCCCTTCCCCAACATCTGCCATTCTCTCTATTTCGCCCTGCCTCTTACTTATCCTCATTTCCTCCTCTTCTTTTCCCTTTCTATTTCTCCTTTTCTTGTTCCTCTTCCTCCGACAAATACTTACTCGACACATTAGTCCCTCTTGCGGGAACATCTTGGCCATAAGTTCTCCGCATAAAACATTCAGGAGCTTCCGACTTGCCAACTTCAACTTTCCAATCCCCAACTTTTCCTTTTGGGAATTTCCGCCATCCCCTCGAACCAGCTCACCTCCCACGACTAAATGGTAAACAATCGAGCTTCGTCGGCAAAGGCAGCTCCTCCCAAATTCCCCATTTGCATCGCCCAAGCCAAAGAAGCCTAATGGGTTTCCTGTGTTGTTATCCTTGACAAGGACTTAAGGGACTATACTATACTTCCTCCCACACCCTATCCCCAACTTCCATTTAAAATAACTAGAATATGACTTCGCTTACGGAAATCTAGACTTATCTAAGAACATTTCAATAGTATGTCTAACATTCACATAGGTTTTAAATCTCTTAGTTTATCATTCAGTTTTGCTATACATGAAGGAAAAATAATTTGATATTTACAGATTCGCAATATATATATATATATATATATATATATATATATATATATTATATATATATATATATATATATATATTGTAACCGAAGTAATTTTTACTCAAACGATTTATCAACTGTCGACGCTAGTAAAGTCCGTTGAAGACCAGCGTGATAAGGCCTTTAGCCTGTTTTTGACCAAGGTCTAAACAAGAACGGGTCAGTCATCTTCTGACAGAAAACCAACGCCATGGCATCACCAAGAGGCGACCAAATTGCTGTGACAGGACGGATATGCGTGCGTAGTCCTGGACAAGGATTTAGGTTGGCTTTGGCCAAGGTCTAGATAAGGATGGGTTAGTCTACTCCTTAAAGAAAACTAACGACATGACGTCACGAAGAGGCGAGCAAGATGCTGATACAGAACGGATGCGTACGTAACAAACGATAGTCGCATCCCCTCAAGACGTCATACCTTTGTTTTTCTATCTAAAGAGAACCGAGACTTGTTCTTATTTAGACCTTGGTCTTGGCAACTCCCTTTTTACAATAACGACGCGCTTTCGTCCCCGCCCCTGTTAGTATTAATCACCAATACAAACTTAAGGAGTACATCATCGTAGTGAAGAGGTTAAGACTCGAACAAAGCACGCCTACGAATCAGCATCAACACAAAACATATACATATTCATAGACACACACAAGTATAATTTTGCAGAAAACACACACACACACACACACACACAAAGTCATAGTTGCCACTCTGGATGTTTCTAGGCACGTACGTTAAATTCATGAACCTGGCACAAATTCATGTTTGCCTTTGACTCAGACAAACATTGACGGACGTTTACAGAGCCGCTGGGTTTCATTTGTACGGCATCGAAAACAAGTAGCCGCCAATCACTGAGAGCAAGATCTACAGACCCTGTCCACGAGAAGGACCCAAACTCAAATGAAGGCGCCCCTGATTGTGAAATTCGTTCTCATGAGATGAGGCTCTTGAACCCATTACCGTCTTCGTCTGTATGTTTACCAACGTGGAGATGGACCGGCGCCCCGATGCACAAAAAAACTCTCTTTGGTGTCAAGATGCGCCTTGAACTCTTCCGTACTTGGTTGGTGACACTTTCACTCTGCTTCATCCTGAGTGCCACCAAGCAGCAACCCTGTTCTCCTCCCTCGGCAGCAAAGGTGTGACTTCCACTAACCCCATTCTTCCGTGTGCGACTTCTCAATAAATCATTCGGGCTACCGCCGAGATGAAAGTGCTCAGGATGATGTACGGAGTAACTAGAAGAGACAAAATAAGAAACGTGGTCATAATCAAGTGGGAGGTTAGGAGTGATGGGATCGTAAGAGGTACGATGCACTTGGACCTCGAGGAAAAGGATGCAGAGGACAGAACACGCTGGCGACAACATACACGGGCTGCCGACCTCTTCAGGGATTAATGAGGCGAAGAAGAAGAAGAAGAAGAAGAAAAGAAAAAGAAGAAGATGAAGAAGATGGCGAATAAGGAGAAGAAGATGAAGATGAAGAAGAAGAAGTAAAAGAAAAAGAAGAGAAACAAAATCGTACTTAGAAAATATGGAATGAGTTTTGTAAGTATAATCAGATACCAATTATATTGGTTTAGTCACCTAATGGGAATGGAGGATGAAATGTTGCCAAAAGGGATATATAATTGGGTGCCCGCCCGACAAAAGATGAGTCGGTGGGCCAAGGAAGAGATGGGGGCACAACATCGAGGAAGCGTTACAGAAGAGCGGATCAAGTCTTGGAAGAGGCGAGGAACGAAAATAAAGTTTATCTTGACGGACTAGAGTGAGGACGTCTGGCGCATCGCTACTGACAGGTCGACGACCTGCAAGGAGGAAGAGGAGGAGGAGGAAGAGGAGGAGGGGGAGGAAGAGGAGGAGGAGGAGAAGGAGGTGGGAGGAGGAGGTTACCTAGGCACGAAACTTTTTTAGCCTCATTCGGCCACTGCCACTGGCGGATTCCATAGAAAATATTTCCGTTTTTTTATTCCTGATTGAAGGCAATACAAATAATGCGTAACCATGGTTTCACGTGCTAAGTCTAGAAAACGGCCGCAGACAATCAGCTGGACTTCTTACCCAATGTCTATTGTTTTGTCTAGGTAAGGTGAGCGCCCGACACAGTTGAAAAAAGTGTGTTCTTTCAAAATTTCATCTTATTTCTTGGGTCAGTGATACGTGTTGGTATCTGACAATGGGGTGTGCTTTATTATCTTCGTTGCCTCCTTCCTTCGAAGTGTAAGGCCAGCTGCTAGTTCAAGACGTGGCAGTATGCAAGTTACGAGCCCATGGAAGGGTTGCTTTACTTCAGGTCCGGATTTACCTACTTCTGGGCTCTGGGCCAAAATCAACAGTAGCTTGGCTTAGAAAAAATATATAAAACTGAATTTAATAAAATATGGTTACTTTTTATTGAGAAAATGCTCATTACACTTTAATACAATGTCTGCCTAACTTCATGTATTTTTTGTGAGTTTTGCCATTCATGCGTGGTAAATTAGTTTCAGAGAGCCCCAGTTACCCGTGGGTCCTAGGCCAATGGCCTACAATAAATACTCGTAAATGACCCTGCGTGCCACCTTGAGAGAAGCGAGAATGAATGATTAGTTGTCAGAGGGCTTTAGGCTTTACAAGAGTTTTGAAAGTTGACTGTAGTTCCCATTAAGCTTTTAACGTTGATTCAAAGAATCGTTTCAATTTGCTTTTGTTCTGGGGGTTCGCTCTTTAACTGTCGTGCAAGTTTAGAAGATACAACATTTGCATTGCATTATGTGGTACACACGCACACACACCAAATAGGCACTAACTAAAAAAACAGCTTTGAACTGTTCCGTGAGAATCGATTTCATTGCACACGCAAAAGAAGAGAAAGATTTCGGAGTGTTGATAAAAAAAGACAACCTGTTACTGGACAGACACTTCAGTAAAATTTTAGGACGTATGAATTGCTGGAGAATGTTAGGGTGTTTTTTCACTCTATGAAGAGATGACGAATAAAAGAAACGAGGAACTTTAATCCATCAGTGGTGTGGTCCGTACACAGCGAAAGATATAAGCAAGACCGAGAGGATAGAAAGGACGGAAACTAAACTGGTTGCCAGCCTGGCAGATAAACCATATGAGGAGAGACTAAAAGTATTGGATCTTCCAACATTGAAAGATCAGAGAGTGAGAGGTGACTAGATTACAGTATTTAGGTCGCTATTAGAATAGAGTGACAGAAGATATCTTGCTCTAAGAGATCATGAAAAAAGGGGATTCCACATAGGTGCATAAAAAATTGAATAGTTAAGGAGATACAGACCGAGCTGGATTTATTCATGAATTTAAATCTATGATAATTGTAGAATAAGGAGAAGTAGCCCAAGTTTGATCCTTACATGAATTTGAAGCTAGGTATGCTATTGAGAAGGTTAGAGATAGGGCTTATGAGTGGGTTTTTTTTCTTCTAAATACTACAATAAAATAAATGGACATACATACATAATAAGAGAGAAAGAGTGACTGGGGGAGAGGTTACCGAGTGGTACACTGGTGCAAACAGGAGGAGAAGCCATATGTATACAGTATACACGCTAAAAGCCACTCACAAGCGGAACAGAAAATAAACTCTTTAGGCGTGCTAGAATTCCGTCACACTGATCTGTGACCACTTGACTTAGTTTAATCTCCTCTACCTGGACTTACCACTCACAAACTTAACTGCACCACCTGTTCCCTTCTTCAGAAACATGACTGAATTAGAACTACACGAATGAAAATACATCATCACAATCTCGTCCAACTACGTCTAGCAGCACTGACCTGGCGCTTACCAGAAACGTAGCACGGTGCTAAACGAATGGGGCTCTTCCGGACAGGGTGAAGGGACCTCTCGCTTTATCCTGGCTACCACCATACTCTTTCATTCACCTCTGTAACTGCCCCCTCCCCACGGTAGCCGCGGGATTGAGGCCTATCTCGAGTAACCTTTTCCCTTTTGGATGGGTTTTCCTTCATATCTGGCTGTCATCGGGCTCTTTCATTCATCACCGTGGCAACCACCACCCCTCCCTCCCTCCCTCCCTCCCTCTCCCGGTAGTGAAGGGATTAATCTGCGAAGCTCATCAAACCTCTCTCTACAGTATACGTTCTTTTCACTGGCCAAATACCAAGTTACACCAACTCGCGTCTTAATATTTTTGTAACTTTATATTCTACTTAACTTCAATATTTTTTTTTCTCTTTTTCATTTGCTCGCTTTTTTCCTTAACTCAAGTTTTTTTTTTCGTTTTTCTACGTATTTCTATTTTCATAAAATTTTATTCCTTTCAACTTTCTCTCTTTTTACGCCTTTTCTTCCCTTCACTTTCTATTCTATTTCCCAGCTTCCTCCTCCTCTTCCTCTTCCTTCTCCTCCTCCTCCTCTCTTGTCGTCCTCCACTTTGGGAGGGAAACCCTTTTCTCGCTATTTCAGTTTCCTCTTCTTTTTTCCACTTTTCCTTTTTTCAATATCTCTCTTCCCCCCACATTCTTACCCTATGCTCTTTCTATTTTCCAATTCTTTCTCTTTCACCTTTTCCTCTATTTTTTCATTTCCGTTTTATCTTTCTCTGCTCTTTAACCTGTTCTTTTTCTCGTATCTTTTTAGTTTTTCTCTACATCCGAACATTTTTGCCTATTTCCACTGACCCCATTTTTGCCTACAGCCTTCCCCCCATGTGGTACAAGGGATACACCCTCTCCCTCAGGCGCCGCCGCTGGAGGTTGAAGGGTGCCCTCCCTCCCTGCCTTCCTTCCTGATCTAATCCATCACGTGGACGACACCACCTCCTGTTCCATGTGTGAACAGTTCCGGACCGTCGCAAGGGTCCGGGCCAGTGACAGCCCCCCCCCCCCCCCCCAAAAAAAAAAAAAAAAAAAAAAATCGACCCACTCCACCTCATCAGCTCTCTGGCCTCTTCAGAATCACATCCGCCTCACGTCGCGTCTATCAGTCGCCGCCACCGCCACCGCCACCTTCTCCTCCTCCCATCCCCTCTTCTTCGCCGCCCTGCAGGGGATCAACCCCTTCAACTGGCGGATTCTTTTCCGGCGAAGGACGGGAAGCGACCTAATGGCGCTGAGGGAGCCGGACTTAGCTCCGGCTCCCTGAGGGGCCTCTCGGTCCAGTTCGTCATCACGGCTGCTCCAAATCGCCTCCTCGTCCTTCGCCAAAGTAAAATCCATATAGAGCGTCACCTTGACGATGAGGCTAAAGTCTCCCCTGATCTCAACCCACCATCATGTCTTGCCAAGAAGAGGAGGGTACCACGAGAAATGACAAGAGAAAAAGTTTGGCGACAGCGAGAATAAAAGTTAAGGGGCCGCCCGATAGGGAAGGAAAAAGTCAAAGTGGATTATTATGATCATCCTTTCGCTACTGAAGAAGTGCGATGAAGACAGACACCATAAGTATGTATGGAAAAGTACCAAAAGAGAAGAAGACAACGGAAGAGAAAATGCGTCCAGATAGAGCAGCATTCACCAGCAGTCCCAAGACTTTTAAGAAGACAAATAATTCCTTATCAGGTCAAGAAAGATCCATGACTTGGGTGGAATGCGGAGCCAAGAATGTGACATACGAGACCTGACCCGCCCTAAAACTCGGACCCATGACATGGGAGGGAGAACAACTCGACCCAAACCAAAAATTCAGAGCACGACTTCGAGGGCAAGATGATGAGAAAATGACCCGACCCGACCCGACCCGACCCGATTTGCCTTAATCTGGCTGGAAATGGAGATTCTTGCTGGGCCCTTGTTGGACCCTCTGGGAAACATGTCCTGGCCTTGAGGCACGAAATGTAACCTCGGCCACATAATCCCACCCAATACCTCCATTTCACCGCCCTCAGCTCCTTACGTCCTGGATGCCACTTTTCCCTTTATTCTAGCTTCAGTGCTCACTACTGCACGGTTACCAAGTCTATTCCATTCGTTAACCACTACCAATAGAGTGGCTAACGAATGGAATACACTTAGTAACAATGTAGTGAGCGCAGAAGCTATTGATTTCTTTAAGAGAGGATTAGCTAGCTTTATGGAGGAGGAGGATAGGTGGTAATAGACATGGAACTGCTAGTGTAGGCCTTATGGTCTCCTGCATCCTCTCCCATTCTTATGTTCTAGGTACCACCAGACAACTTCACTCATCTCTTTCGTAGTCTTTCGATTAAGCCTTTCCCATCACGGTTTCCACTTACTCTGCCGTGCTCCCTGATACTAACCCATCTAGGAAGCTCATGGGCAACTCCATCTTTCTAGAACTCTTCTCGCATTTACAATAGCATTCTCAGGTCACGGCCATTCTAACTAACGTTAGATTGAGTGGGTGAAGGGCACCCAGTAGAGAATTAACGATACATTGGGTTAACAGAAAAATAAATGCAATGGAAGATGAGATGAGGAGAAAGGAGGAAAGAGAAGGAATGTAGACAGTGGGGAGGTCATAAATAGGGGAAGAAAAATGGGAGTACGAAAGAAGTGAGTACGGAAAGTAGGAAGGACACATACACACACACACACACACACACACACACACACACACATACACACACGCATGCACGCACACGCACACACACTGTAGGTAGTTAAAATAAAACAGGAGACAACCACGAAGTTTTTAGGTGATAGAGAGTTCCGAGATTGACAACTGGAGTCAAAGCGCGGACAGAAGAAAAACTGTATATTTGGGCAAAAAGCTACTGAAAATGGAAAGTGACTGCAAGAATAATCAAGTGAAATCTTTCTTTGGCGAATTGAGGAACGTGGGGAGGGAGGGAGGGAGGGGAGATTTCCATCTGCATCGATTGGTGTAAAGGACGAGAAGGGCAACTTGGTCACTAATGAACCTGCCGTCAAGGAGAAATGGGTCGCGCATTTCTCAGAGTTGCCGAACCGGGGAGCCACCGGCCAATAACATAGCAAACGGTGAGATTTCGTAAAGATGAACCTCCATCCATCCAGAGCTGAAAAACAACAAACCATACGGAGACGACATGTTCGCTGAGAAGTTCTCTAAAACAAGAAGCGAGGCCCTGCTCATCATTTTCATTGCCTTCCATAAAAAAGGCGACAAAGACCTCTGTAGCAATCGTATACAAAGACATTTCAGAAGTAAGTAGACACTCCACAAAACACATTTTTATACATGTTTCCGCTTCGAAAGGTTTACAACGGGTATCCATTCACATTTTTATGTTCCAGATTTCCAGTTATCTATCACCAATGGCCATCGCACCAAAGAAGCATTGGAATTGTCAGAGTTTGAGAGAGACCGTATCGTGGATCAATCTGAAGGTGGACCTAGTCAGTGTAAAATCGCCGAAAACCTTGGGGTTACGCTGTCTACGGTGAACAGAGTGATTGTCCAATTCGCCAGAGAGGGAAAAGATTCAACGTCATATCGACCAGAACCCTCTGACTGAAGCCCTCGTGCTGTCAAGAAATGTGTGGAAAAAAAACAATCAACATCGCAGAACAACTTTGCCGCTACATGCGATCCTATATACTTAACACTCTCCACGTCCTCAAGCCTCTCGTCTTTCACACATCCATACTAATTTACTAATTGTCTCGCCTCAGTCAAATATTCTAGTAAGTTAACTACATTACTGAAAAAATAAATGAACTACAAATAAGTTGAGCCTTTATTACATTAATGCCGTTTGTACTTAGATAATCAATCGCATTCACAATTTTCTGTTAATTTAGGATCT
>NC_134787.1:956276-981276 GCF_046742065.1 Oratosquilla oratoria
TTTTTGTCTATATCTACCCCTGTCTTCACCGTTCGCTGCGAGTCCTGTGGTCGTAATTTAACACTTCAATGTCCGAGAGAAGACAAGAAGAGCGTTTTGGGTCGTTTTTAAAACATCAACTCCAAAACGAACAATAACATTATGTAAAACGTCATTCAGTGTCCTTAACTATGATGGCACAAAGGGGTTTGAGGTAAAAATAGCGTTCTGTGATACAGGTCAGCGAGCGATCCTGGACGTGATTTGCATACGGCCTTGGAGATGACGTCATGTTAATGAAAACACTTTGGACGTTCTCCCTCTCCAGACGCGGAGGGAACCTCGATCCCAATATCAGTAAGATCGCTCCCTTTGCAAGAGCCCCCGCCATTCCCTATGCAAATCTTACAGACCTGTTCCACGGCAATTCTGCGACGTCTTTACGTCCATCGTCCTGCGCTGACTGCTGTAGCTAACCGGCGAACCTCACTTTCTGGTACTTTAGCGACTCCCGTGCAGGGACTCTGAGACGTGCCGTGCCGGATGATTGCTTCCGGGCACGTTCTATGGCAAAAGGCACTGAGCAACTTGAAAGCACTTTTGCGGCTGTCGCAGGACAGGGACAGGCAAGTGCCAGTGATTCCTGGTACTGCAGCAAGTGTCACAACGACAGGACTTTGTTCCTGTTTAGCAAGTGTCGTCGAGAACTTTTAAGAACATAAGAATGAAGGAGACTGCAAGAGACCATAAGGCATACACTAGGCAGTTCTGTCTATTACTACCTACCATCCCCATCCATAGTTATATAACCTTCTCTCAAAATAACCGATAGTTTCAGCGCTCACTACCTGGTTACTAAGTCTATTCCATTCGTTGACCACGCCTTAAATTTAAATTGGTCAAATCTAAATCCATTACTGCGAGTCCTGCCCTGTCGTCTTAATATGATGACCTTGTCTGCATCACCTTGTTAAAACCTTTGATCCACTTAAACACCTCTATTAGATCACCTCGCACTCTGCGTCTTTCTAGAGTGTAAATTAAGGTATACCTTCAAAGGTACAAAATAATTCATTTAAGCCGATGAATGATGACTTTATTTTTTATTTATTTATTTATTTATTTAATTATTTGTTTTTTACTAAACGTTAGGAGCCAACCGATCAGCCAAACTAAAAACCAGTCCCCTAACGTTAGCCACAACAAACTGACTTATCGGTCAAAGATATCCAAACTAAAGTTCGCTAATACTCGAAAATTGTCATTTCCCTAAGTAGATATAAACGATATGAACTAACTAGCCCCTCGGCAGCGGGTGGCACTTTTCCTCCTGTTCTGTTTGGCACAAGTTTACTTCCTTTTCATCTCTGTGCACAGACTCTTCGAAAGCGACGGGATTCAACCTTTCCCGCTTCAATTCCTTCCGCATCGAGCGGCACCCAGTCCTTCGTTGACATGAAACCCCTCTCGGTAGCGAAGAAGGGTAAATCGGCTAGCGGCGGCCAGAACAGAACACGCATGACCTAAATTGCCATGAGAGGACATTCGGCATGGGTTTCCCACCATCCATGGCAATGAGCGAGTTCCTCGGCTGAACACAGCGGCATGGAAATCCTCCCAGAATAGAACGTGCATGATTTCAATCGTCGCAACAATTATTATTCGACCACACTTATCACACACTTCGTATACTGAAGCGCCGTGGGCGTAGGATATCCCTTGCTTGGCTTCCCCCTGTTGGCCGACGACCAAAGTGGTGTGCCTCTGGTCTCAGTCTTTCTTTCTCATTCTCTCTCAGCCCCCCCCCTCCCCACCTCTCTCCCTCTCTCTTCCTCATTTGTTCTCCCAGATATTGCCTGAGTCTCAGTCACCCGAGTGAAGCAAGACAGTAATGTCCTTATAGAGTGACTTAATTAAACCCATAATCAGCAACTTCAAAGGCCAGTAGCTAATTAGGGCTTTTACGGCGCCTTAGCGTGTTAGACACATTATGAGATCTTGGCTATTCGAAAAACTGCCGTGCCACTCGCGTACATGACGTGGTGGGACCTATCTCGCCCGCCTGCTAACTAAGGGCTCTTTAGTCTGTTCCACGTCCAGGGAAGAAAATCATTATAGCTCTGCAAGCTGGTAACCGGCTCCGTTGGAGAACGAGATTTTGTGTGCGTGCGTGCGTGTGTGTGTGTGTGTGTGTGTGTGTGTGTGTGTGTGTGTGTGTGTGTGTGTGTGTGTGTGTGTGCAAGGCCATCTGCTGCCTAGTGTAGGCCTTATGGTCTCTTGCAGTCTCCTTCATTCTTATGTTCATATGTTCTTAAATCACGTCCAGGATTGCCCACTGACCTTACAGAATGTTATTTTTCACCTCAAACGCCTTTGTGCCCCAACAGTTGAGAACGCTGAATGGCGCTTCACATAATATTATTGTTCGTTTTGGAATTGACGTCTTAGAAAGGCTCTTTTTGTCTTCCTCCAGACCCGGAAGGAAGTATCAAATTACGACCAAAAGACTCTCAGTGAATGGTGAAGAATGGGACAGAGGAAAGGCAGAGATAGGTAGAGATATAGAGAGAGAATAGAGAGAAGGAGAGAGAGAGAGAGAGAGAGAGAGAGAGAGAGAGAGAGAGAGAGAGAGAGAGAGAGAGAGAGAGAGAGAGAGAGAGAGAGAGAGAGAGAGAGAGGGAAAGAGAGAGAGAAGGAGGGAGGGAGAGAGAATTTACCCCAAGGGCGTAGATGGCCACACAATATATGCAGGAATCTCTCGAAATTAGGTTGAAGAGCTGTTTGACAAGGAATGATATATCCTTTATTTTTTTTCGTTTGATCAATGTCCTGGGCATGGATGCGGCAGGGCAGTTCATCATTTGGTGGCTGCGGCAATACTTACATTAAATATTTCCATGCATAAGTGAGTGCTCGAATCCAATAACTGCTCGCATACATTCGCTTGTGCATTCTCCAGCCAGCATGAGTGTGCAACTAGAAACGCAGTTACGTATATAGTTTGCAAACATACCCACACAAATATATGTATATGTATAGCAAAAATAGTCACAATAACGCGTGAATAAATGATATTGCAGAAACCACAGGGCAAATAAAGTCGGAATACTAAACGTTTTCGTTTATTACGACATCCTCTGAGGATGCCGTAATAGACGAAAACGTTTAGTATTCCGACTTTATTTTCCCTGTGGTTTCTGCAATATATATATGTATGTATGTGTGTATACTGTATATATATATATATATATATATATATATATATATATATAAATATATATATATACACACACATCTTGGGAGGAGGCCATTTTGAATATAGGCTCTGTTGAAATCTACAGCAGAAGTACCATTGTTCAACTTGTATGAAGCACTCTCAATATTTCTTATGAGAGAGCGAAGGTTGAAGGCCAGGGTATTGATCAATCTTTCAAGGTTTATTTACTCGAGGCGTCTTTCGACCCAATCCGAGGTCATCTTCAGCAGTTCCAATATCGTGAATACAAAACACACACACACACACACACACACACACACACACACACACACACACACACACACACACACACACACACACACACACACACACACACACACACACACACAGGGATGAAATGTGGAGGGTGATGGGTGGGATTTTGCACACACCAAGAATCCCTGGGAAAGAATGTCGGATGTAGCTACCCACGGAGTTCCATCGAGTTGCCCCTAGGTTGCTGGGAAGATTTCCTCATAGATGAAAGGGAAACTTCTGGTTGTAGCTTGATATTGATAGAGGGTTTAAAACGCGAATGAAAAATAATTCCGCCATCCTTAATTTCTTCTTATCTTGTTCTTGTCATACAATAGATATTTGTGTTTCCAATTAATTGTCTGGTAAGGGGATTTCCATGGGTGTTGTTGGTTCTGTAATGTACTCTCATCCTTTTAGACAAGGTGGTACCAGTGGAACCTGTATACCGTGAACTAGGGCGACTGTATTCGCCAATACAGCAAGAATACTGACATATAAGGTTTACATCATGTAAGGGCCTTGTCTGTGGGAGGCAGCTATTTGTCATGACGAGAACGGACGTCCTTTTTGGTTTGTATATATATATATATATATATACATATATATATATATATATATATATATATATATATATATATATATATATTCTGGTTGAAATCAACTGCACTAGTTGCTTTAACAATCTTCAAGACTGTATTCTTTAATCTGGAGAATACTTTCCTATTAGCAACTGAGAGGGACTGGAAGTAGTCATTCATGACTCTCAAAAGAATATACACAGTGTATGCCAACTGATATATTTTTGCATAGTAATAGTATTGAACAACTATTGACTCCACCGAAACTATAGTTTTTCGCCTCGTCGTGAGGCGTCTTCAGGGTGAGGACTGCTTTGTAGGATGCTCTGCTATATTGAAGGTCTTCCAACGAATAATGACCGCTGGTTGGATGGGCGGGCTTATAAGGCTCAGCCTGCCTAGCTCAGACGGAATACTGGCCTCTCATTGGCTGAGAGGTGCAGTATGGGATTTTGTCCGGGAGCCAAGGGAGTGGGATTTTGTCTGGGAGCCAAGGGGGTGGGATTTTGTCTGGAAGCCAAGGGGGTGGGATTTTGTCTGGAAGCCAAGGGGGTGGGATTTTGTCTAGGAGCCAAGAGGGTGGGATTTTGTCTGGGGTTCAAGAGGGTGGGATTTTGTCTGGGAGTCAAGAGGGTGGGATTTTGTCTGGGAGCCAAGAGGGTGGGATTTTGTCCGGGAGCCAAGGGGGTGGTATTTTGTCTAGAAGCTTTGGCCTGATTTGCTGCTGCTCTGGTTACTGGTCCTAGGCGCTGATTAACTAGCTGGACATGTTTCATTTGTTCGCGGGGCTGCTGCTGTCTAAGGGCTTGTTGTTCCTGGAGGGGGTTATTCTTTACAGGGCGCGCGGAAGGGAGAATAAAATCGGCAGCTTGCTGTATGTTGATGGTAGGGCGCTGGCAAGTAATGGATACTGCTTCTGCAATCTGCAGCTTCCTGAAGGCAGACTCCTTGTGAAGAATGTCCGTTTGGTCTAGCAGCTTCTGTAGAGGAGGCTTCATGTTGTGTGTTTCAGTGAAATGCTGGAAAATTGATCCCTGGTTTCTATGGGATTGTAGGCGACGCCGCAGTGTAGAGGAGGTCCTGCCAATGTATGTGCTGGAGCCGTCGCAGCGGCCCTCCTGACATGAAAATTTGTATACAACATTGGTGGTAGCCTCACTCGGGGCCCTGGGCGCCGTGCTATTCCTCATAATCAGGGAACTAATGAGGTTAGGTTTGCAGAGTATTCTCAAGTCTATGATGGCATTTCTGTTGGTTGGGGTGACTCCTCTCTTGATGATATTTCTAAGGGCATCACACTCCTCGCGGTACCGATCATGAAAAGAATTATGGTGGTAAACGGTGATTTTCTCCTTGGGAGGGGTGGGCAACTGGGTCGAGTCTGCAAACTGGTCCAGACCTTCAATATAGCAGAGCATCCTACAAAGCAGTCCTCACCCTGAAGACGCCTCACGACGAGGCGAAAAACTATAGTTTCGGTGGAGTCAATAGTTGTTCAATACTATTACTATGCAAAAATATATCAGTTGGCATACACTGTGTATATTCTTTTGAGAGTCATGAATGACTACTTCCAGTCCCTCTCAGTTGCTAATAGGAAAGTATTCTCCAGATTAAAGAATACAGTCTTGAAGATTGTTAAAGCAACTAGTGCAGTTGATTTCAACCAGAATTGTCTTAGAGAAAACCTGTGCCCCAGAAATATATATATATATATATATATATATATACATATATATATATATGTATTACATATATATATACATATATATATATATATATATATAGATACATAGATACATAGAGAGTGAGAGAGAGAGCCAGACAAACAGACTGACATACTGACAGAGAAAGAGAGAGAGAGAGAGGGAGAAAAGGAGAGAATGGAGGGAGCCATTTTCTCTTCTGCCGGCCTCCGTCTCAAAAAATAGGATATCCTTGTGGGCGTAAAGCAAATCCCCTCCTTCTCTCCATCCGGTGTCGGCAATACACTCTCCTGCCTCCCTCCCCCTCCTGCTCGACACTTTCGTCGCCAGCTCTCAGACGTTCATCCTCCCAATAATATATATTTTCTTTAACTTGGCAGCAATTTTCTTCACTACTAGTCCCCAAGGGCTTATCTGTATACAATAACCAAATGTCTGAGATTTTAAGAGTTGTTCTTTTTTTCATGTGGAATGTGATCATCGATAATGTTACTCCACTGCCATCTTTTGTCCCGATAAATTTCAGTCAACAAACATTTGATGGCCAGAAGTTTCTTAAAGCTGAAGAAAACTGTCTGCCGCTTACATGTGCCAGAGCAGTAATTAGTCAAGGGAAAACTGCAATGGAATATTTGAACATTAACTGGTGGACGGAGGACAGGGAGTAAACGCAAGATAGTGAAATATGAGAAGGGACGGAAGCAGAGAGGTGCTGAAAGTATGTGGAGTGAGAAGAGAATGAATGCCAGACGCAAGTGAGAGATGTATGGAATGTAGTTAAAGAGAAGGAAAGTGGGAGTGGAAAACCAATGGATGAGCTTAAAGATGATATATACAATGTAAAAGAAAATGGTGACTGGGAGGATACTGAATGGTGCAATGAAGATGTGAATGCAGCAGTGGTGAAAAAGAGGCGGCATAAGGAAGCCTATGAGTGGTATAGAGTAAAGAGGGTCGATGCGAAGCATACAGTGAAGGTCAAAAGGGGACCCGATGAAATAATAAAAAAGGATATTAGGAGATAATGGTCATGGAACTGCCTAATGTAAGCTTTATGGTTTCTTGCAGTTTCCTTTATTCTTACATTCTTAAGTTGTGAATATTAAGGAAGTAAATAGAGTGAGGGACCAGATGTCCGTGATGGGGCAAATGTCAATGAGGAACTGAATGTCAATGAAGGACCAAACGTCAGTATAGAGCAAGGTGTCAATAAAAAACAAAATCATAATGTAAGGATGTTGAAACTCAAAATGTGTCAAAAAGAAATAATCACGAGTTTCTTGAAACCATGTACTTTAATGCTCGTAGTATTAGGAACAAATTCCAAGAAATACAGGCGTATGTCAAAAGCGAAAATCTCGATATGATAGGAATAACCGAGACATGACAGGGGTGTTCTGTTGTACGTTAAAAGCAATGTCCATGGCTGTGTTTTAGAGAAAGTGAAACAGGATGCATATGATAGCTTGTGGGTAGAATTAACTCAAACAAATGGACAAAAAAGGAATGTAGGTGTAATATATAGGCCAAAAACATTTTCATCAGCAGACGACAAACTGTTGTTTCAAGAACTGTCTAGTTTCTGCAACCGGGACTTATTGATAATGGGTGATTTCAATTTTACTGACATTGATTGGATGACCCTACAACATGGCCATATACTCGTAGGTAGTTACTAGATTTTCTAGGAGACAATTACTTAGTTTAGCATGTAAAAGAGCCCATAAGACATGAAAGCATACTCGATCTATTGATCACTAGCCGCGAAAGCACGGTAACCGATGTAGTAGTTGGTGAAATTATTGCAAATAGCAATCATAACTTAGATTCAAACGGCTAAAAAAAATTAGAATAGATACTTGTGTATCTAAAATACCCGATTTCAGTAAGGCTCATTTCATAGGACTACGTCAGGAACTTCAACTGACATATTAGGAGGCAAAATTAAGCCAAAGACCTGTCGATCAGATGTGGGAAATATTTCAAAATACGCTTACTAAGATAATTCATACTTCCATCCCGTTTAAGGCAGGGCTGTGGAGTCGGACTCGGAGTTGGAGTCGTGTAGTCAGAGTCGGAAGCAATTACGGTCACTGGAGTCGGAGTCGGAGTCGGAGTCGGAAGCAATTACGGTGTCACTGGAGTCGGAGTCGGTAAAAATATACCGACTCCGACTCCAGTTAAATTTACACTTTATAATGCCTTCGTTTAGTCTGTAGAGTTATGCAGTGCACACTCCTTATAAGTAGATTATATATATATATATATATATATATATATATATATATATATATATATATATATATATATATATAAAATGTAATAAATCTCATCGTCTTATCTTCGTGGTCATTCCACTAAACCCCCAAAACGTCCTTGTGCAACGCTGGCTTTCAAATTTATACATAGAGCGATAAACATCCAAAGTATTACTTGAATAGATTAGATAAACACCTCCATTTTACACCTTCTGTTGACACACAGTCACGGGAGCTGTAATATTCCTGTCAAGTTCCATATGCATCGTTTCCATCACTCCATCAGTTTGGTGGTTTCTCCCACTGCTGTGTTGCCAAACAGTAGGATAATTATGATTTCAACTGTAGACTAATGCAATAATACTATCTCTTCTCTCCTTTCCCCTTCTTTGTCCCCTCTATACTTTTTAACATTGAATTATTGAAATAAAGATATTTAAAGTTGAAAAAAAAGTTTCACGTTTCAAACATGTTCAGCTGTATCTTGTATTGTACTCGTATCGATAAGATCGATTCCAGAACCAGAGTAATGTCCATCGCAATAATCGCATAGCAGTACCAGTATGTAGTTAAATCAAGAGGTACATTATAGAATCTTTATTTTACTGAATTTTCCTCAATATCCTTTCAAAAAATCTCTACTTCAGTAATAAAGTATTAATGAAGAGGTCAAACATAGGAAAGCCACACTATAACATATATCTTTATTCTTTGATATAAACCAGTTATAATGATATAAGTCTACTCAAGATTGGAGCATATGTGTGTTGTACAAGACACAGCACATATACATACACATAAAAACACACATTTTACTTGCACTCAACACACACACTCGCCAAACACACTCAACATACACACAACACACACACTCGCCAAACACACTCAACATGCACACAACAGATACAAACACTGCACACACAAATGGATACGAACACCCCCCCCATACACACACAACATGCACACACAACAGACAAACACACAAACATTCAACATACACACAAAACACAGACACACATACACAAAACACACACACACACACACACACACACACACACACACACACACACACACACACACACACACACACACACACACACACATTTTAATCCGGATGACCCGTAGAGGTAAAACGCTCGAACAATTGCTTTATCCAAGTTGCACATTTCACAGCCCCTCATCAAGGACCTTTCAGCCTACTCACCAGTAAGACGGGGTCGTCGTCGAAACAAACAGTGCACCTTCGAGATCATCGTGACCTTCAGGACCTTCAAGATCTTCAAGAACTTCAAGACCTTCGAGATCTTCAAGACCTTCAGTACCATCAAAAGCCTCGGGAATCTCAGGAGCTTCAAGATCTTCAAGAACTTCAAGACCTTCGAGATCTTCAAGACCTTCAGTACCATCAAAAGCCTCGGGAATCTCAGGAGCTTCAAGATCTTCAAGACCTTCGAGATCTTCGAGACCTTCAAGAGCTTCAAGAACTTCAAGATCTTCAAGAACTTAAGTATCATCAAAAGCCTCATAAATCTCAGGAGCTTCAAGATCTTCAAGACCTTCGAGATCTTCGAGACCTTCAAAAGCTTCAAGAACTTCAAGATCTTCAAGAACTTCAAGATCTTCAAGACCTTCAGTACCATCAAAAGCCTCGGAAATCTCAGGAGCTTCAAGATCTTCAAGACCTTCGAGATCTTCGAGACCTTCAAGAGCCTCAGGAGCTTCACTTCCAGATGTTAGAACTTCAAGGCCCTCGAGGTCTAAAAGTCCACTTGATCTAAAAGACCTACAAGATCAAAGAGATCCAGAAGATCTAAAATATCCACAAGATCTAAAAGATCCACAAAATCTAAGAGATCCATAAGCTCTAAAAGATCTAGAAGACCTAAAAGATCATCGATATCTAAAGATTTGAGACGACTTAAAGATTCACTGGATCTACAGGTTTTCCAAAAGACCTAATGGTTCTAAAAGATATCAAAGATTCAAAATATCTCAAGAATCTACAAGAACTCAAGGGTCTAAAAGAACTCAAGCATCTAAAAGATTTCCAGAATCTAAAAGATCTAACAGTTCTAAAAGATTTCGAGGATCTTGAAGCTCTCAAAGATCAAAAAGACCTTAGGCTCTAACGATCTTAAGGATCTAAAAGATCAAGAATTTAGAGGATCTCAGGATCTAAAAGATCTCAAGCATCTAAAAGATTTCAGGGATCTAAAAGATCTCAAGAATCTAAAAGATCTAGAGGATCTAAAAGATCAAGTGGGGTTAAAAGGCCTCAATCGAGAGCCTATAGGATCAAGAAACATTTATTCATTTGCTTATTTACTTATTTATGTATCTGTTCACTTATAGTATTATTTGTCTTTTTATTAATTAATCTATTCAATTATTTATACTTTTATTAATTTACTACAGTAGATGTAGGCCATAATCAATTAATTACATGAAGAGAAGTCGGAGTCGGAGTCGGAATCGGTGGTGCCAAAAATAGAGGAGTCGGAGACGGAGTCGGAGTCGGAGGTGCCAAAAATAGAGGAGTCGGAGTCGGAGGTTTTGTGTTCCGACTCCACAGCCCTGGTTTAAGGACAGACGCCCCCCAAATCAGGCTCGCCCAAAATGGCTTGACAAAGAAACTGAAAAAGTATTGCTAAAAAAAGACAGGCTTATAAGAAATACAAGTGCTCGGGTGCACCTAATGGCTATCAAAGTTATGTAATAATACCGAGAGATTTAAAAATAATAATAAAAAATGAAAACGACAAAACAAAATGAATATCACTGATAAATCCAAAGAGAATCCCAAAGAATTCTATAGTTACATTAGAGATAAAGAGGTTATTAGAAATCAAATTGACCCACTATTATCTGCTAACAATGAACCTGAATATTCAAATGAAGGAATGTGTGATATTTTAAACAACTATTTTAGCTCTGTAGTCGTAAACGAAACACCTCAAAGTGAACTCCAAACTGAAACCTGTGAAAAGTCTAGGGTGAACTTACTCGGTACGGTAAATATAACAAAAGAAAAAAATAAAAGGTGTACAAACTCAAAGTTACTAAAACACCAGGGCCTGACGGTTGGCATTCAAGAATCTTGAAGGAAATGAAAAATGAGATTGTTGTTCTATTAGAAATTATTTCCAAGAAATCCATTATATCCGGAGACGTCCCAAGATAATGGAAGCTAGCTAACATTACTCCCATATTCAAAAAAGGTGACAAAAATAAACCAAATAACTACAGGCCTAAAAACTTGACTTCATCGTAGGAAAAATTATGGAAACTATCATCAGGTACTATCGAACACCATTTAGAAAGTAACTGTTTGATAAATGATAGCCAGCATGGATTCAGACGGAAACGTTCTTGCGTGACTTACTCGATTTCTACAACACAGTCATCTCAAATTATGACAAAAAAACAAAACAATATAGATTTAATATATCTAGACTTTGCAAAAGCTTTTGATACCGTCCCACACGAAAGACTACTTACTAAGTTAGCTTTACACGGAATAAGTGGTAGCCTATCAAGTTGGACTAGTAATTGGTTGAATGATCGAAAACAGAGAGATGTTCTAAATGGCAAAACTTCTAGATGGAAAAATGTTACGGGTGGAGTTCCTCAGGGTTCCGTTCTTGGGCTACTTCTATTCATAGTATATATAAATGATATAGACCACGGACTAAAATCTATTGTCTCCAAATTTGCTGATGATACAAAAATGTGCGGAATGGCAAATGATCACTTAAACCAATTAGATATTCAAGAAGGTTTAGATAAACTACAGCAATGGTCTGAAAAGTGGCTAATGAAATTTAACACAAGTAAATGCAAGGTTATGCACATATGTGAAAATAACAGTAAGTGCGATTACAAGTTATTGGGAAATTTCTTAACAAAAAGGAAAGTGAAAAGGATCTTGGCGTAATTATCTGTAACGATCTCAAATCATCTAAGCAGTGTATTTCATCCTCTGAGAAAGCAAATAAGATTCTAGGACTGATTGCGTGATCTGTTTCCGTATGGTCACCGAGTCTCATTACAGACATTGACAGATTGGAAAAAGTACAACGGTGAGCCACAAAAGTGATTCCATATATCAAAAACAAATCATGCGAAAATCGACTAAAACATATGAATCTGTTTTCCCTGAAAAAGCGTAGACTCAGAGGTGACTTGATACAGGTCTCTAAGATTCTAAAGGGAATTTACAACATAAAAAGTGACAAAAGTTTTACACTGATTTTTTTTTATTTGTACCCGAATGTGAATATGGCAACCCTTGTACATATGTATAAAAATAGTTATTCTGGCAACCCCCCGAGGCTTCTCCGGAGGTTGCATGGTTGCATGTTCCAGAGAAGACTGGAACATTAAAGCAAAGAGACCGCGACGAGTTTGTTTCTCCAAGAACCAGTACTTATTTACTCACTGTAGATACAAACCACAAATCTACAACATCAACACCATTACCTGCCTCTACTGACTTTACTAACTCTACCATCGGACTGTTACCATTATCACAAAAGGTATAGTTACCATGACAAAAACCAACACAACTACAATAATCAACCCTTGAACAGCTCAGCAGCACATTGTACAATTTTGCTAGCTAGCTCAAGCGCCAAATGATTTTATCATGTGGCTTAGGGCCAAACTAGTCGCTTGGTACCTACTACAACAAGAATGTAAGACTTTAACTGCTGACACTACCATCACCACAACCATAACCAATATTACATTCACCACTACGGCCATTATCACGAACGTACCACTGCCACCACTACTACCATCACTACCACCACCACCACCGCGGCCGCCACTATCGCCACCAGCATCTCACTCTCTCATTTTCCCCTTTCCGGGACCTGGAAAGAAAGATGCGACGATACCACGGGACGAAGGACAACTACAATCGCCTCCGTCGATGTGGGACCAAATGGGCCGGAGAGGACAAGGAGGAGTGGGAAGGGGGAGGGGGAGGTGGAGGAGAAGTAGCGGCAGGAGGAGGAACAGCAGCGGCAGCAGAAGAAGGGGGAAGAGGAAGAGGAAGTGCAGGGGGAAGATGAGGATTGGGGATGAGGAGAAAGATGAAGATGAGAGGGAGGGACCGGTGGCAGAGCAGGAGAACCAATGGAGAGGAAAAGAATAGGAAGAGGAGGAGAAAGAAAAGGGAAAAGGAGGAGGAGGAGGAAGAAGAAAAGAAGAAGGAAAAGGAAGGTAGGGGGAAAGGAGAGGAGAGAAGAGGAAAAGTGGAGAAAGCTGGAGGGAAGGGAGAAGAAGAATGAAGAGAAGAAGGAAAATAAGAAAGAGGACGAGAAAGAGAAAGAAGAGAAGAAGAGGACAGGAGAAGAGGTGGGAATGAGAAGCGAGGAAAGAAGAAAGGTAAAGTAGAGGAAGGGGGAGGAAGAGCAGTGGGAGAAAGAAGAAGAAGGAAAAGAAGGAGGAGGAGGAAGATAAGGAAGGGAGAAGAAAGAGAAGGAGATGGAGAAGAGGAGAGAAAGAGAGAGAAAGGAAGTGGTGGTGGTGAAGGAGGAAGAGGAGCAGGAGGACTGTTAGGGGAGGAGGAAATTAAGTAAATCAGGAGAAGAGAGCAGGGAAAGAAGGAGGAGAAAGAGGAGGAGGAGGAGGAAAAGAAGTCATTCAGGAGAAGGGAGGAGGGTGAAGAAGGAGGAGAAAGAGGAGGAGGAGGAGAAAGAGGAGGAGGAGGAGAAAGAGGAGGAGGAGGAGAAAGAGGAGGAGGAGGAGAAAGAGGAGGAGGAGGAGGAGAAAGAGGAGGAGGAGGAGGAGGAGGAGGAGGAGGAGGAGGAGGAGGAGGAGGAGGAAAAGAAGTCATTCAGGAGAAGGGAGAAGGGTGAAGAAGGAAGAGAAAGAGGGAGAGGAGGAAAAAAAGTAATTCAGGAGAAGGGAGGAGGGTGAAGAAGGGAGAGAAAGAGAACGAGGAGGAAGAGAAGGGGAAGGGGAAGAAAGAAAGGAGAGAAGGAGGAGGAGAAAGAGGAGGAAGTAACAGTGGTAGGAGACCAAGAAATAATGTGAACAGGAGCAGGGGTCGGGGCAGGTAGCGGCAGCACGGAAAATGAGACATTGAGGGCTGAGGCGGGCTTCGGGGGTGGAGGGGGGGGGGCGAAGGAGAAAAGAGGGGAAATAGGGGAAGCGGGGAAGGGGAAGGGGAGACGGGATTCGGATGCTGGTTAACAAGTGAGAGATAAGAAGCGAGGATGGGGTGGGAGGGACGTTGATACGAGCATCTCAACCCAACGAGGTGACGGGGAAGATGGGTCGAGAGGGGAAATGGAGACGCGGGGAATGGGGGAAGGAACAGTGGAATAAATGGAGGAGAAGGAAACACGAGGAGAAGGGGGAGAGGTGGTAGATGGGTGGGGGGAATGTCAAGACGAAGACATGATCCAGAAGACAGAAGAATGACAGAAAAAAGAATACGAAAGTAAAAAATTAAAAACCTGAAAGGAGGAGATAACAGAGAGGAAACGAAAAAACAAAAGAAGGGTATAATCATCGAAAAGAGACTGAGTGAAAGAAAACGATGAAAAAACGAGAAAATGGAAGGACAGAGATTGTGAGGACAGGGAAAAAAGAAAAATGATGGTACATTTACGACGAACAAGAAAAGGAGGAAGAAAAATGACAGTGAAGAAGGTGAAACGAAAATATCAAAATGAAGATCAACAGGAAGAAGAAGCATATAAAGACGAGGAAGAAAAGTGGAACAGGAAGAAGGCAAGAAAAAAGTGAGAGAGTGAGAGAGAGAGAGATAGAGTGAGAATGAGAGAGAGGATGATTAGGAAGCGCAATTGAGGAAGAAAGTGGGTCGCGAGTTGTCCAATGAGCACAACAACGGTCGACCCTGCAGGGCATGGACGCCGGGAGCCAAGAACACAAAAGAGGGGGTGAGAGAAGGATGGGAACGCTAAACACCGCCTGGATGGAGTGCGTTAACAGAAGAAAAAAATATCCGATTATAAAATAAAGAAAACGAAAGAATGGATCGCCGAAGACTGGAATGACGACGTGTGGGGTGAAAAAAGTGAGGAAAGAGAGAGAGGGTGGGGGGGGGGAGGAAGGGGGGAGGGTAGAAAATGGAGAGAGGAAAAAAAAAGAGGGAAACGTAGCAGGAGTTGGCGGGGGGGGGGGTCGGTGGGGGCAAGGGAGGGTCAAAGAACTCGGCCGAAGAGGCGAATATGACGACCCTTCTGGTAGCACCAATGTCGGGCTGTTTGCGCGATACCCATTCAGGTGTGAGCGAGCGAAGTTGGAACAGAAGAAACGAACGAGAAGGAAAGACGACCGACACTCACCGAGAAAAGGGGAAGGGACAAGTAAAGAGGCGGATGGGAGGAAGGAGGGAGGGAAGGAAGGAGGGAGGGAAGGAAGGAAGGAAGGAAGGATGGAAGGAAAGACGAAACTGGGAGGAGGAATTTCGAGGAACAAGGGAAAAGACGACAACGCCCGAGATGGTGCCGATAGGGGGGGAAGAGGAGGAGGAAGAGGTGGCGGAGGAAGAGGTGGAGGAGGAAGAGGTGGAGGAGGAGGAGGAAAAGGAGGAGGAGGAGGAGGAGGAGGAAGAGAAGGAGGAGGGTGTGGTGGTGTTTGAAAAAAATAGTGTCTATGGAGGAGGAAAGGGGAATGGATAGGGGACCCTTCCGTAACAAGTTTTTTCTTCTTTCTTTCGTTCTTTTTTTTTTCTAACTCTGGTTGCTGCTTCCAGGGCATTTCCTTCATTCCCGTGGCGGCAACACGCCGGGGGCGATTAAGGCCCTAATAGTAGATGAGGAGGGAAAGACGAGCATAGAGTCAGGGATGGAAGGGGAGGTATAGTATTGGGGCAAGGCGGGGAAGGGAAGGGAAGGGGAAGGAAATGGAAGAGATAGAGGGAGGAAAGGAAGGAAAAGGAAGAGATAAGGAGGGAGGAGAAGGGAAGGAAAATGAAAAGAGGGGAAGGGAAGGGAAGGGAAAGGAATGGAAAAGAACGAGAGGGATGGCAGGGAAGGAGAAGGAAGGGAAGGGGAAAGAGAAAAATGGCGAGGGAGAGACGGAAAAGATAGAAGGGTGGGCGGCAAGGCGAGACCAGGAGGAATGGAAGGCAATACAAGGGAGGGAAGGGAAGAGAGTGAGGACAGAAGGACAGGGGAAAGGGGGGAAGGGAAGGGAAAAGAAGAGGAGATAGGGAGGAGAGGAAGGAGGCTAGAGATGGGGAGGGAAGGGAAGGGAAAAAAGAGGAGATAGGGAGGAGAGGAAGGAAAGGCTAGAGATGGGGAGGGAAGGGAATGGAAGAGAAGGGAAAGGAAATGAAGGGAAGGAAATAAAGGAAAGGAAAAGAAAAGGGACGAGAGGCAGGGGGTAAAATGAAAGGGAAGAGATAGGTAGGGAAGAGATAGGTAGGGAAGGGAAAGTAAGGGAAGCGAAGGGAAGGAAATGGAAAACGAGACAAGGGAAATAAATGAAAGGGAAAAAAGAGACGAAAGGGGAGGAAAAGGAAGGGAAAGGAAGTAATGGAAAGGGAAATGAAGGAGAGAGAAGGGAAGGTAAGGGCCCAGAATGGAAGAGAACGAAAGAGAATAGTGAAGAAAGGAAAGAAAATGGAAGGGAGCGAGAGGATAGGTAAAAAAGAAAAAAAACAGAACAAAACGAAAAGGAAAGAAACAAGTGGAAAGGGAAGGAAAGGGAAGGGAAGGGAAGGGAAGGGATAGGATGGAAAAAAGGGAAAGGGAGTGAAGGGAATGGGGTAAGCAGAGAAGGGAAGGGAAAGCAAAGGAAAGGAAGGAAGGGTGCGAAAAGGAAAGGGAAAGGAAGAAAAGGGAAGGGAAGAGAACTGGAGGGAAGGTAAAACAAGGGAATGTTAGGGGAGGGAAAGGACGGAAAGTGATGGAAAGGGAAGGGAAGGGTTGAGGAGAGGAAAGGGAAGGAAGTATTGTATAAGGCAGGGTGTGAGAAGGGAAGGAAAGGGAAGGGAAGGGAACGGAAGGAAAGGGCTACGGGAATAAGAAGGAAAATACAGGAAATGAGAGAGAAGGGAAAGGAAGGGAGGAGAAGGGAACGAAAGGGATAGGGTAGAGAAAAAAAGAAGTCAAATAAAGGAAATTAAAGGAAAGGGAAGAGAAAGGAAAGAGTGATGGGAAAGGAAGAACAGGGAAAGGAAAAGATGGGAAAGAAAAATAGGTTATGGGAAGGAAAAGTAAAATAATGAAATTGAATTGGGGAAAGGAGATGGGACAAGAATAAAAGGAAAGGAACGAAACTGAAAGGTAAGGGGTAGGGAGAGAGAAAAAGAGAGAGAGAAAGAGAAAGAGAGAGAGAGAGAGAGAGAGAGAGAGAGAGAGAGAGAGAGAGAGAGAGAGAGAGAGAGAGAGAGAGAGAGAGAGAGAGAGAGAGAGGGAGAAGTGAAAATAAGGAGAAAGGGAAGGGAAAGGAAGGAAGGGAAGAGAAGGGAAAGGTCAGCCAAGGAGAGGGGGAAAGGAGGAAAGCATGGGAAGTATGATGTGGGGAATGGGAAGGCAGCGCGAGAGAAAAGAGGGGAGGCGCTAATGGACGGGAAGGACAAGGCGGGTGGGCGGGTGATACTACAATAAAGGCTGTAGGGTGATCAGTAGGGTGAGACCAACAAGGGAGGACGACCAAGTGTGCCATGAGTGAGCAGGCGAGTTCGTTCGTCGAGCTTCCTCGACGAAGAGGAGGAGGAGGAGGAAGCGGGCAAGGGAAGGGAGAGAAGCAGGGAGAGGAAAAGGGACGGGAGAAGTAGGAGAGAGGGAGGAGGAAGAGGATAAGTAGGATGAAAAAATGAGAAGAAGGAGGAGGAGGAGGAGCAGGAGGAAGATGATGATGAGGAGGAGGAGGAGGAGAGAGGGTGCAATGGAGCAAGGTTAACTATTTTGTCGAAAACAGTCAGCGATCCTATCCTTGGGAACAATATCGCACCGTTGCCGAGTCGTAGAGATGGTAGAGGCGGGCATATATATATATATATATATATATATATATATATATATATATATATATATATATATATATATATATATATATATATATATATATATATACCGGGTGCGGCAGGCGTTCCAGAACACACCTTATCGGTGACGTAGTATTCTAGATACCACAGTTAACCACTCAGGAAATGAAGAGGCATACTGTAATCGTCTCCTTGGCTGCAGGGCACTCCGACTCCGAGATCGCTGCATTCCTGAATGTCGCCAGGTCGTTCGTTTTCAAAGTTCGGAGAGAGCTTGATACTGCCAGTGGCGATGTGGTAATCGTTTCTCACCGGAAACGACATTTCCGGCGCTCGGGAGGAATCAGGACGCCTGAATTCATCAGTTTTGTCCAAGCTGCCATCGACGAGGACCCTGGGAAGTCCATAAGGGTACTGGGCAGGGAGTTGCATGTTGATGAGGCCACCATCCGACGTGTGGTTCATGAAGACTTCCGTTACAAGTCGTACGTGATGCGGAGAGGACAGTTCATGTTCCAGACAACCAGGAAGAACCGAGTGACCAGGGAAAAGCGTCTCTTAAACAAGCTGAAATATCCGGAGGAGCCAGGAATGCTGTGGTTCTTCTCCGATGAGAAAAGCTTTGTCCAGGTCCAGAAGGTAAACCGCAGAAATGATCGGTAGCTGTGTCAAACCGCCGAGGAGGTTCCGACCGTCATGCACAAAAAAATTCCAGCCTCCGTAATGGTTCTGGGTGTCGTGAGCAATGAAGGCGACGTGATGCCCCTACATTTCTTCCCTCAAGGTCTTCGAGTCAACGCCGCTGCTTACACCAATATTTTAGACACATTTGTGAAACCATGAATTACTGCTGTAGCACGTGGCAGCCCATATGTTTTCCAACAGGACTCCGCTCCATCGCATACGGCCCACACGACCCATCTCATTACTGCCTGCCAGCGGTTTAGACGTCGTCTAGATGCTGTTATTGCAAATGATGGCAGTTTCATCGAATGAATACATGCATTGGGTAGGTATTCACCTGTACAGAACAGTAAATGGTAATGAAATGCTCTATCTACAGTGTCATTTTTCTTATTTCACGGACGTTCCTTTGTTCTTAAATACCTGCCGCACACACACACACACACACACATATATATATATATATATATGTGTGTGTGTGTGTGTGTGTGTGTGTGTGTGTGTGTGTGTGTGTGTGTGTATGTGTGTACGTGTGTGTGTGTGTGTTTGTGTGTGTGTACGTGTGTGTGTGTGTGTGTGTGTGTGTGTGTGTGTGTGTGTGTATGTGTGTGTGTGTGTGTGTGTGTGTGTGTAAAAAGTGGAAAAAAAGAGTCCCGGGTCTCGTTCCGTGTTTATTCCTGACCGTTTTCGATTTTAGCTTCTTCTCAAGAAGCTACAAGCGAAACCGGTCTGGAATAAACTCGGAACGAGACCCGTGACTCTCTTTTTTCCACCTCTTCAACTTGTCACACTGACTCAACATATATATATATATATATATATATATATATATATATATATATATACGTATATATATATATATATATATATATACACACACATGTATATATATACACACACGCATATATATATATAATATATATGTGTACACACACACACACACACACACACACACACACACACACACACACAGCATCTCTGTATTTAGTGTATCAGCACTTTGATGAGCACCCGCGCACGCACACATATGGTGTAGCGTGGTACTTTCAACGACAAGACCAGCGTCTCCCTAGGGATTTCCATTGTTCTGTGACCAAGCTAACCGGCCTTTCTTGACGACGCCCTTTGATAACAAAAGATTCTCGGCGCTCAGGTCAAGAGCCTCTACCTTGAACAATAGTCGCAGCTGTGCCTCGGATCAACAACTGCACCGTATCGGCCGACGCCTAAACCGAGGCGACCCAACTTCCAAGAATGTTTCTGGCAACCCTCCGAGCTCTCCTGAGGGCTTCCTGTGTATTTTGTAGTTAGAACAGAACTGAACCAGGAGAATTAAAGCAAATAACTCCGCCTGAGTTTCCTTCAACACCAATTCCAAATGTAGAGGAACACAATCTACACACACACACATACACACAGACACACACACACACACACACACATACACACACACACACATATATATATATATATATTATATATATATATATATATATATATTAGTGGCCAATCATAAAAGAATGCTGAGCGACTTGGTTGTCACTAAAGTCCCTAAAAAGACTAACTACATAAAACATACAGTCAATTACTCCATACGGAGAAGCGGGGATGAGGAAATGCAGTCACTCAAGTAGCACTGCATAGGGCGCAGAGAGAGAGAGAGAGAGAGAGAGAGAGAGAGAGAGAGAGAGAGAGAGAGAGAGAGAGAGAGAGAGAGAGAGAAAACGGACGAAACCTAGAGCGTGGCTGGCGAGGTGAATTGGAACAAAAGATAGATAAGACCGGGGCTAGAAGCCCAAGTGAAAGTTCGAGTGAGGCTAAAGAAGCGAGGAAGGTGGGGCTTTTGAATGCGGACTGGGTGCCACGACAGTTTCCAAAGCGAAAAAATGTCTGCCCTTTTTTCCTCACCCAAAACGTAAAGCCTAAAAAAAATATTCGACATCTTTAACAGGGATCTCGTTGTTTTTTTTATTATATATCTACTTAAGTGTCTGATTATCTTTATACGCAGGTCAGGTGAAAAAGCAAGTTTTTTCATTTCTGAACTAGAATACACAGAAAATTGTGGATTATACGAGCGTAGGCAACCGAAGAAACAAAGAACAAAATGTAAATCCCCTCGAGCATCGACCCTTTGTCTGCCACTGGAGACTCACACGTGTGTCCTGAGTGCTACCAGGCGATTTCATTCACCCGAGGGTGACTCTCCCCGTCTTCCTCATCTAGGGGGGGGGGCACCTCACCCTCCCTTCAGTCGCAACGTCATTGAAGGCTTCACCCTCCGGAGGAAATGGGAGAAGAGGGGGGGGGGGAGGAAGAGGAAGAAGAGAAGAGGAGATGGGAAGGAGGAGGTGAAGGAGATGGAAGAGGAGGAGGAAGAGGAGGAAGAGGAAGAGGAGAAGAAGAAGGAGGAGTAGGTGAATGAGGAGGAGGAAGTGAATGAGAAAGGGGGGGAGGTGATGAAGGAAAAAGGAAGAACAGGAGGAGGAGGAAGGCACATATTTGGTGGAGGAAGAAGCCGTCCAAGTGAGATCGGAAAACGCCACAATAAGACGGACGGATGGACGGACGGACGGACGGAAGGAGCCAGAGCGCCGCTCCGGGAGGAGGAGAGAGAGCCACGGGGGCGTCGAGGTCGTCGCGAGACTCAGGATTTTTTATATATATATATATATATATATTTTTTTTTTTCAATACTTTAAGGAACGGCAAAATGATCCCACCCCAAGACAAGACAAAGAAAACACACATACAGACACGCATACATACATACATACTTGTGATGGACAGCTCCCGGAAGAGAGCTCAGAGCTCATAATTATATAACCGACCTATGGGTCATGCTGTGACCTTACACGCACACACACCCTCAGCTCCCAGCCCACGTGAGTACGAGAGTTGGAGTAACAACCTGCAGCACAGCGATACTGAAATTACTTCAGCCCTGGACTGGATTCGAACCCGGACCACTGTCGTGGCAGCCGGAACTCTACCAACTGTGCCACGCCGGGAACTCTACCAACTGTGTGTGTGTGTGTGTGTGTGTGTGTGTGTGTGTGTGTGTGTGTGTGTGTGTGTGTGTCTGTGTGTGTGTGTGTGTGTGTTTGTGTATGCGTGTGTGTGTAGTTCAACCTTAATGGTCTACTGCAGGACCTGCCTATCCCCAGAGAGACTATATAGCCTCTGTACCTCACCACGGTGGCTGGCTTGCTAAGGATGTATGAATGGTGGGAAGTGCTGCATGTGAAGTTTTGGATGTTGGAAAAGCTATGGTTATCCATCAAGTCTGAAATTAGAGTAATCAGTTCGTCCATACTGCTTAGGTGTTAATATATATATATATATATATATATATATATATATATATATATATATATATATATATATATATATATATATATATATATACTATGCGACACTGATCTACCGCACCTCTGATGTCCGTCATTGTGGAGAGGGGTTGGAAAGCTATGAAAGTTCTCTGCACCTACCGAGGATCGAACCCGGACCTTTCGCGTTTCGAGGCAGGCAGGAGCGTTACGCACTGCTCCACATGGGCTCTTTATATACATACATACATACATAGATTATATATATATTTATATATATATATATATATATATATATATATATATATACATATATATATATATATATATATGAGAGATTTAGGGTGGTGGAAGTAAAACGAAGATGCTCTCGGAATAGTTTATACTCTTACGTTACGACCACTTTGGCTTTCTTCAGAGAGTTGTCTACAGAAGGTGTTAAATGTCACATTTTATATCACTCCTAAGGGGCCTCTCGGTCAGGTCACAGCGTCCGGGAGGTGAACATTTGTCTGGTGTCTCAACGAGTCTAGTATAAGGACACTTGCCACCTTTGATAAGCAGATAAATCCCTCTCTTTCATTAGTATTTTCTTTTACGTTTATGTATGCAGCTTCAATCGTTTTTCTTGTTTTCTTTTCATGACCCTCCCTAAGGACTTCGGCCTCTTTCCAATGGGGAAGGTGGCCAAATTTGTCTGCATGCTGAGCTGAGGAGTTGGACGTCCTGTGCTCTCTAAGGTCATTTTTATGTTCAGATATACGTTTGTCTAAACCTCAGCTCGACTCACCGAAATAGGAGGCTGAGCACCCTTTGGAGGGAATCTCATAAACCACACTTAGCTCATTGATAGGACTTTTTTCTTGTCTTTTCACAATTCTCGCTATTTTGTTGGAGGAGACTTTGTTTTGAGTCCACCTTTCATTAGGAGTCGATCGATGTTCTCCGTGTAAAGCTAATTTAGTAAGTAGTCTTTCGTGGGGAACGGTATCAAAAGCTTTTGCAAAGTCTAGATATATTAAATCTATATTCTTTTGTCATAATTTGAGATGACTGTGTTGTAGAATTAGAGTAAGTTAGTCATGCAAAAACGTTTCCGTCTGAATCCATGCTGGCTATCATTTATCAAACTGTTACTTTCTAAATGCTGTTCGATAGCATCTCTGATGATAGTTTCCATCATTTTTCCTACGATTGAAGTGAAGCTTATAGGCATATAGTACTTTGGTTTCCTTTTGTCGCCTTTTTAATATGGGAGTAACGTTAGCTAGCTTCCATTCTCTTGGGACATATCCGGATATGATGGATTTCTTGGAAATAATTTCTAATAGAACAACATTCTGATTTTTCATTTCCTTCAAGATTCTTGGATGCCAACCATCAGGCCCTGGTATTTTATTAACTTTGAATTTTTCTACACACATTTTAATTTTTTCTTTTGTTATATTTACCGTGGTGAGCAAGTTCATCCTAGACTTTTCACAGGTTTCAGTTTGGAGTTCGCTTTGAGGTGTTTCCTTTACGAATACTGAGCTAAAATAGTTGTTTAAAATATCACACATTCCTTCATTTGGATATTCAAGTTGACCGTCAGCAGATAATAGCGGGCTAATGTGATGCCTAATAATATTTATATCTCTAATGTAACTATAGAATTCTTTGGAATTCTCTTCGGATTTATCAGCGATATTCATTTCGTATTGTTGTTTTCGTTTTTTATTGTCTTTTTTAAACCTCTCTATATTATTACATAACTTTGACAGTCATTAGGTGCACCCGAGCACTTGTATTTCTTAAAAGCCTATCTCTGAATGAAGAGTGGTTGTTTGTGGATGAGGCTGTGACGCATGGAAAAGAGAGGGGTGGGGAACGGAGGGGGTGAGGGAGTATGTGTGAATAATAAATTGACGCAGGCCGAAGGGATTTCTCCCCGTCTTCTCTTTTACTGCATGAGATGACGGAGAGAGGGAGTCGTCGATTAAATGAAGCGGCCTTGCTGTGGATGTGCCGTGTCTTGCTGCACTGCTTCTGCCCCAGGGCAGTGGGCTAGAGGCAGGGATGACTCGTCATCCAGGAGGAGCCAAGATAAGAGAGTAGGAGGGAGGTGAATGGGAGTAGAGCCTGAGGGGATGGAATGTGTGGGGAGTGGATTTTATGCCTTTGTTTTTTGGCTACCTCCCTTGTAAAGGGGAAGAAGCCTTTGGCATATGTATCTATGTATCTATATATATATATATATATATATATATATATATATATATATGTATATATATATATATGTATGTATATATATATATATATATATATATATATATATATGTGTGTGTGTGTGTGTGTGTGTGTGTGTACACACACACACACACATGTATATATATATATATATATATATATATATATATATATATATATATATGTAAAATGAATTAATTAATAGATAAATTAATAAATCAGTAAGATATCCGCAAAGGATAGCTCCAAAAAGAAAAGGACGTTCTAACTGAATCGAAGTAAAGCGCTGGGGTAGAGGAGGAGGTGTCTTGAAAGAGTTCCTAAGCCCTCCAGTAAGAAGAGAGAGAGCGAGAAAACAAAGCGCACTGTTCACTCGAAGACCTCCAACAAACTGCACCTTTTGTTCTCGGGCCTTTTGTGAGAGTATCGTCATCACTCTTGGCGAAGGCGCTCAAACAAAAGGTTGGTTTAGTCGAGGCAGATAGATGGACAGAGAGATTCCCTTTGGAATGTCTGCAAATAAAGACTATCATATAAAACTCCCATTCAAAGAACATAAAATTCTCAAGATTCAATGCAAAGCTACTGATGACAAGATGACAGAGGAACATGATGACTTTGAATCACAACGTTCCATCTTCACAAGGTCAGTTACACATTATACTTACTCATGTATTCCTTTCCTCATGCTTTACAGACACAAACATACGACGTACGCACGTGTGTGTGTGTGTGTGTGTAATTGTTAGC
>NC_134787.1:983776-991276 GCF_046742065.1 Oratosquilla oratoria
GGATAGGGATGACAGGTGGCAAGGGATATGGAACTGCCTAGTGTAGGCCTCATGGTCTCTTGCAGTCTCCTCCATTCTTATGTTCTTATGCTATTATAGTCTTCGTTCTAACCAATTAAACCCCGTGCCATCATCAAAATTTTTGTTTAACAAAACGCCAGGTGCCTTTATTCAGCATAGCAGGGACTTCAGTGCCCAAGAGTGTCAAAAATTAACCTCGATTAAAACTCACAACTAAACTATCTTGCAAAGTTTTAGGGAAATACCAGTTATTTCCTATAATTTTGTATACAAAGGAAAAGATGCAACGCTTACTATCCATGAGCAAAAAATTTGTTACATGTAACCTTACAAATTACAACACCAAGGTCATTCTAACATTACTCCATCTGTGTCAATGTCTGGCAATTCTTATTTAGCAGGGGCAGGGGGCTTCCTGGTACGAAGACTCTTCCTATCAACCCAGTTATGTCCGCATTGTACCTCAGGGGAGGGAAAGGCCGCGCGGTAGCCCAGTGGATACCGTGTCGAGTTTACGAGCAGGTGGTCGTGAGTTCGATTCCCGGGATCCACTGCGGGCTTTGTTGCGTTGGTTCCCGACAGCCCTGGCCAGGCAGGAAGGCGACCCAAGCATCGGCCTAAAGATTATTAGCGGCTTGCCCCAATTGACAGGGGTTTCTCACTTCCCACTCAGTGGGAGTGGGATGGGGGTGAGTTTTGTACTTCAGGGGTTGTCGTTCTTGCTTCATGGGATTTGTTTTAACGCGAAAAAATGGGCTTAAACTGGTTAAGTGAATTCGTCTGATCTCGATCTCATCTCCGTAACTCCGATGGCTCGAGTTAGATCTTCTCCAACAACAGTTACCTGTGACTGGTTTCTGAACCGACACGAAGAAGCGTGATCAAGTCACATTAACCAATTCAGCCCATGGAATCACCTCGACTTCCTCCCGCCTGGCGCCTGGCCATCACTACCAACCACCTCTTCAACCAGCTGAAGGACGGCCACCCCTTCTCTAGGATCCCCTTTGCGGGGCGAACTCATCAAAAACTCATCCTCTCAATCCCACGAAATGGGAAGTAAGAAACCCTTGGTAGGTCAAGCCGTCAGTTGCGGCAAGCCGCTGTTTTTTTTTTTTTTTTTTTTTTTTTTTTTTTTTTTTAAGCCGATGTTTGGGTTGCCTCCCCACATGGCCACGGCTGTCGGGAACCAACGCAGGAAGGATAAACCATGCGAACAAGCTATATCCATTTACCTTCTAAAACGTAATAAAGGCAGCCCTTTTCAGGATTTTCTACTGGCTAACACTTTTTTTTTCTTTTTCTTGGAGAAACTCCTCCACACCTTCTTGGGTTGAAAAGAAACCTTCCCCTGGTATGCGGCGCGGTGTGGCGGTCAAGGAGAGCCACAGAGGAAAGAAAGAAGTTGGAACCGGAAGAAAATGAAGGATAATTGCCGTGAAGAAGGAGAGGGAAACAGGTGAGGCAAAGAGCAACAAGGTGGTGGTGCTGGTGGTGGTAGTGGTGGAATTTGTGGTGGTGGCGGTGGAGTTTGTGATGGAGCTTGTAGTGGTGATGTTGGAGTTTGTAGTAATGGTGATGGAGTTTGTGGTGAAGGTGGTAGAGTTTGTGGTGGTGGTTGAGTTTGTGGTGGTGGTGATGACGGTGGCGGCGGTGGCGATGGTGGTGGAGAGGAGTAGGATGAAGAGCCTAATAAAGTGCCTCAGCGGCAATTGAGAAAATTGAAGCCGACACACCACAAGTGCAATAAAATTCCCTTCAGGCTGGTTTGTGTCATTTTTGTGTCAAGCGGACAGAAAGCGCGGGCACTCTTCGCCGAGAGAGGTTAACCCTCCTTTCCGTGGTCGGCGGCTGCGGCTGCGGCTGCGGTCGTCTTCCCACGAGGTTAAAATTCTGGCCGCCGCCGCCTCAAGACTATTCTAGTCATCTCCAGGGAACCCCCGTTGGTAGCAAGGGGGGCTAGAGACTCATTTACATAAACTCCTTCCGTAGCAAAAGGGGTTATGGTTTTAACCAGAAGTGTATTTCCGTGTTGCTGGCTCTTCGAGCAATGCTTTTCACAAGAAAGCGAGAGTAGGGATAATAAAAATAAATAAACAAAATAAATAAATAAATAGATATTGAATAAACAAATAAATGAATAGATAAATAAATAAACTTATCAAATAAAAAAAAATGAAAAAGAAGAAAGGCAGTACAAAACCGGCTTGGTGCAACAAAAATATTTTTATATTGACGGAGAGGAGGTTAGGAGGTCCTCGCATAAATGAAATGGCAACACTCACAACGAAATAACAAGGGGAACATCCGAGGTGAAAGAGCAAAAGAAATAACTAGTGTACGTGGAAACAAATAATTCGGGGGTGTGACGTCAGCAACAGACTGGCTGAGGAGTAAGAGGAGGAGGACGAGGAAGAACAGAAGGTAGAGGAGGTGGAGGAGAAGGAAGATAGAATGAAGTGGAGGAGGAGGAGGAGGAGGAAGCGGAGAAGGAGGTGGAAGAAGAGGAACAGGAAAAAGAACAGAAGGAAAAAGAGAAAGAGGAAGAAGAAGCAGAGGAGGATGAGATGGGGAAAGAAGAGGAGAAGGAGGAGGAAATCCAGGAGAATGAGATTGAGAAAGACGAAGAGGAGAGGGAAAAGTAGGAGCAGTAGGATGAGAGGAGGTAAAGGGGGGGAGAGGAAGAGGAGGAGGAGGAGGAGGAGGAGGAGGAGGAGGAGGAGGAGGAGGAGGAGGAGGAGGAGGAGGAGAGGGAGGAAGATGCGGTGTCCAGACCACGAAGCATGGCCAGGGCCAGGGCGAGGGCGTGCGCACCTATTCCCTTGAGTGAGCACCCGACCGACCGACCGACCGACCGACCAAGAGACGGACCAAGGGCGCGCGGCAGGACACGACGGCCAGCGACCACCCAGAGACTCCTGAATAAAACATAACAACAGGAAATGAGGTAGAAAGGACGATAAACGCTGAAGCAGCAGCATGACTTACAAAGTCAAGGAAGCCATGAAGGTAGAGGAACTCGTTCATGTTAATAGTTTTTCAAGTTTCCGGGTGTTTCCCTCGGATGAATAAAACCACTTGGTGACGGCCTCAATGTCACTCGCAAGTTGATTCTGGCAGTCAAAGAGTTGACTCCTCTACTACCAGCCTGTGTGGTGTGAGGGTCTTGGTCGAATAAGAAGCTATTGGTCGGGGTTTCGCCTACCTCTCAGACAAAATCGTCGGCCGTTTGACATACCAAAATATCTCAATTTCTACACTACGTGCTAAGATTAACTCCCATAGTAACCTCAATTTTATTAGATTCACCACCTTTTCATTTTATTTGGCAGGTCAACCCTCAATGATCACTTTCGGCTGAATGACATCTTTAACACATTTCTATTTTTATCTTATTTTATTTTTGGTGGGGTGGGGGTGACGTCACATCAGCCCTTGGATATCTGTTTGCAATTCTTATGTTTGTCTTGCTCGCTGCCAAACTACTTTACTCGGGAGAAGAAAGCTCTTCAAGGCGCCAATGGGTCAAAATCACCTCAATTAACCCTCTGATATCCATATTCTATTAGGTTTGTCTTGGGAGCGTGGTGGTGAGGGTTACAGGAGTGACGAGTGGGCGACGGAGGGTAGTGGTTCTGCTGGTAAGTGATGAGATAGGAAAGCGAGTGATGGATTGGAGGGAAATGCCTTCGAGGATAATATGATCGAAGGTAATACTGGGGTGGGAAATATGGGTTTTTGTGAGTATATACTGTACTGGCAGCAAGAAAAGTGACGATGGAAAAGGGGCTTTTCAGAATTATTCAAATGGGTATATAGAGATTTTTGGAAGGAAAGTAAATGGTGTGGTGTTGAGGATCCCAGTGCTAGAGTAGGAGAGGAGCAAATACATGGAGTAGTAGAGGCATATGTTAGGTTGGGTAGGAGTTTGACAGAGAATGTTGAAAAGAATAAGATGTTTGGAAGAAGGTAAAGAGAGTGAGCGGAAAGTCAAGTAGAGAGGAAAGAGTGCAGATGGACGGATGTTAGTGGATGTAAAGGTGATAAGGGGAAGATGGGTAGAGTATTTCAGAAAAAAAGCTTGAATGTGGATGAAGGTGGGGCTTGATCGACTGGCAGTGAGAGACGACAGGAAAATGACTTTGACGAGAGGAGAAAATGAAAGGCTATGGGAAAAGAGAGAAGGAAAAGAAAATTTAAATTAATAAAAGTTGGTAAGGCACCAGGGATAGATGGGTGTCATGCGAAGTGTCTGACGAAGGGAGGAACTGGTATAGTAGACTGGCTAGTGAAGAAGAGAATGAGCCAGAGTACTGAAAGAAAAGGAGCTAAATATGAATTCCGTAGCTTTAGACGGATCAGTCTACTAAATGTAGTTGTTGAGGCATATGGGAGAATGTCAACCGAGAAGTTGAGAGGATTCGGAGGGGAATTGAGGAAGTACTTGAGGATGAACAGAGTAGGTTTAGGGAAGGATGAGGGTAGGTCGATATGTATATATATATATATATATATATATATATATATATATATATATATATATATATATATATATATATATATACACACACACACACACACACACACATATATATATATATATATATATATATATATATATATATATATATATATATATGTATATTTGTATATATATTCGTAAATAGCTGGGGTCCAGGAACCATTTTTATGGGAGAAAGTATACGCTGGACGAACGTCGAGTCCAGCGTATACTTCCTCCCATAAAAATGTATATATATATATACATAAATATATATATATATATATATATACACATAAGGCGGATATGCAATTTTTCGCAAAATGTAAGAATATTTTTTGGGCTTTCATGGATCTGGAGAAGGCATATGACATGGTCGACTGGAAGGCATTGTAAGATTAGGATTACAAAGGAGAAGCATGCCGACAGGAGACCTTCTGGTCCATAACTAGGTCAAATGTGAAAAATAATAATAATGATAAATATATAAATAAATAAATAAAAATAATAATTTAAATTATGATAAATAAAATAAATAAATAGGTAAAGTTAAATAATAAACAAACAGGTAAATAGTAAATAATAATAAATGGATAGATAAGTAATAATAAATAATAATAAAATAAATAATAAACAAACAAATAATAACAAACAAATAAACAAATAATGTAAAATAAATGGCAGGCATTACAGCATCTTGCTTAGGTGTTTATCTCAATGAACCTTAAAGCTTCGAACTGAACTACATTGCACTGTCTCTGCAAGAAGCTTATTCCATTCATTAACTACATGGTTGGCAAAGTTGTTTTTACCCACTTCCAAATTAAATATATTTCCTGACAGTTTGAGGCCATTATTTCTTGTCGGATTCTCATTCAGAGTGAAAATTTTGTCATTTTTGATGTTGTCAATTCTCTTTAGAATCTTAAAAACCTGTATCAAGCCAACTCTGAGTCTACGCTTTTTTATGTTACAGATGTATGGAATATGGTAAAGGATATTGATGGAAGTATATATATATATATATATATATATATATATATATATATATATATATATATATATATATATATATATATATATATGTGTGTGTGTATATATATACATTTTTTTTTTTTTTTTCACATAAGTAGCAGAATCTGTGTTAGGGTGGGAAATGGACCAAGCCAGCAAGCTATTGATCGTTCGTCTAAAGAATAGTGGTGAGACATAACAGCACATACCACTCAGTTAAAGAAAAAAATACTTTACAGTCCACCGGTTCAAGGTTAAAATCTTAGTCAAACAGCCCACCAAAATCGAGGTCATATACATAAAGAGATTGGAAAATACAAATGCAAGCAAGCAAACCGTATACCCTTCGTCTAACAAATATTGGTAAGACATCAAAGTAAGCATCAATCAGTTAATAGGAAGAACTACCTACTTTACAAATTCTTGTCAAGTAGTAAAAATAATCGAGGTTATTTATATAGAAAGGTTGTAAAATACAAATTCATACAATGCTAAAATGCAATCATAGTTGAGATACTTCACATACCTATTGTTTTAATCACAATCAGACTGAAAACTACACTAAATGAGCGATAAAGATAGGAAGAGAAACAGGAGGAAGAGGAAGAGAAGAAAGGAGAAGGAAGTAGAGATAGAGTGGAAAAGTGGGATTAGTAGGAGGTGGAGGAGGAGGAGGAGGAGGAGGGGGAGGAGGAGGAGGAGTGAATCAGCTCAGCTTCCGTCGAGCACAGACCAAACACCTCGCCGCGCCGTTCCGCCCCTCCCCGTGAACGCTTGCGCTAGCCGAGCGCAGGCGTGACGATGCAACGTACCAATGTCCCTTTAAGCTCACCTGGAAGGAAGGCAGGAGCGTGGGCAGTCATTCTGACCTGGACTGGCGAAAGTAAGTCGTTTCCAGGCAACAGCGGCAGCACCAGGTAGCACCTGGTAGTGCTACCTGGCCGGAAACAACCTTCCGAGACAGGTGGCTCTATGGCCAGGTGGCTCTACACTACCAATAAATAAATGATCAACTGGTGTGAAACGTCTTCCTAAATGGCGTTATGCTGTGCCGTCTGGCGAACTGGAGGCGGTTCCACTTGCCAGGAAACAATCCTCCAGACTTAGGTACTAATGTCATGTGATTCTGTACTATCGCCTGATCACTGATCACCAGTTTAATAAATAATACGTCTTCGTTGATAGGGCTGCACAACCACCTGGCATGGGAAACCTATCTATTGACTTTGTCAGCTGGACCGAAAGAGGGTTTTCCTGGGCGGAGCAGCATATACCAGACTAACTTAGATATACTGTCGTAACTACCACACGAATTACAAGTAAATTTTATATATATATAAATAAGCGAGCCCAACTGCATCTCAGGAAAATCTCAGGAAATATATATATATATATATATATATATATTCTTCCACCTCAAACGCATTTTATGTTTTACCTAGAAGATTTCTTGTTCTATAAAAAACGCTACTTTTTCCAAAAGGTTTTGTATTGACAGTTTGATTATATAATACTCCCAACGGGATTCGAACCCTCGGTAGTGCGGCACTATACCATCTTGCGCCGAGGACGCTACCAATTGGACAATGGGGTGGACGTTCAAACGAAGATGCTTAACATCTCGACTTAATCTTCCCCTAGTACACGTATTGCAGTCTGTTTCATTTAGTCCGTATTTCAATAGAACCTTCTGACAAGTATATATACTCGTACTGAACGTTTCATAAAATAGTTCTACGAGGATTCGAATCTAGTAGGCATAACAATTTGATCATGTATATGTATATGTATATGTATATATATATATATATGCATATGTATATGTATGTATATATTGCTGAGACATTCTGATAGGTTGACGTAAGCGGAGTAGGAAACACGAGTCTTGGCCTTGAGGTTATTCCTGATTAGTGTCGCATACCTGCAAAACTAGTCAGGAATAAACTCAAGACCAAGACTCCTGT